>NC_083095.1:94987578-95280099 GCF_949774975.1 Lagenorhynchus albirostris
AGGAAAAAGCCCCTTAAGTTTATATCTCACTAAATATTGTTCCTTTTTAAAATTTAATTTTCATTGTTTATCACAGCAAGTGTGATTACAATGTTTTGCTTGTTGTAGGTGTGCAAGGTGTGGTTGTTTTCCACGTATACCTATCTCTTTTCTTCTTCGGATCCTTTTCCCATTTTAGGTTATGACACAATGTTGAGTAGTCTTCTCTTGGTATTCCGTAGGTCTTTGGTGATTATATACTTCACCTGTGTTTGTATATCTCTGTTAACTCTGACATCCTAATGTATCCAATCCTCACACCTTTCCATTGGTGAACCATAAGTTTGTTTAATGAATCTGTGATTGCCTTTCTCTGTGGAAATATCTTCACTGGTATCAACTTTTAGGTAACACCTATAAGTGGTATCACAGGATACGTGTCTTTCGCTTTCTGACTTACTACAAGTTGCGTGATTACTTCTAGACTCATCTGTGGTGATGCAAATGGCATTGTGTCATTGTTTTCCTTGGCTAATATTCCATCTGTACGTGGACCAGTTTTTCTTTGTCCACTCACCTGTTGATGGACTTTTGGGTTGCTTCCATGTCTTGGTTATTGTAACACTGCTGAAATGCACATTTGCCTGCCTGTGTCTTTCAACTATGTCTTCTTCGGTTATAGGCCCAGGAGAGGGCCTGTTGGATCATATGGTAGCAAAATGTTTACCTTGTAAAGGCGTCTCCATTCTGTTCTCACTAATGGCTCTTACCAGGTTATGTTCCACTTAAATTTGAGGGTATGCCCTTGTCCACAACCCTTTCAGCATTTATTGTTTGTAGTTTTTCTGCTGATGTTTATTCTGACAGGTGTGAGCTGACACCTCTTTGAGGTTGGATTTGCATGCATCTCATAATCCCTTGAAATTGAACTTTCAGGCATGTCCTCTTTTTTCTCAAGCTGTGAGTAGCGCTTACCTCTTCAAATGGTTTTCTTGAAGTATGTGTCACATTTTGAAATATTTTGGCCATTACCTCCCTGAAGACATTTTCAGGGCTGCTTTCATTTACAGCCCTCCAGTACTTGTGCATATGAAGTGACCATTAGCACAGATTTTAAAGCTGCTGTTGCAGGTATCGGCCATTGGGCGGCAGCATTTCTCCTTTCCCCATTCTGGGAATTACGGAAAGAGTCCTTCCTGCCAGTGGTGTTCCTCGGTTATATATTAGAGAGGAATGTGCCCGGACAAACCCCCAAAAGCTGATGTCTCCTAACTTACGTTTGGTTTCTAAATTGAAATTATATATATTTTTTATTGGAGTAATATTCCATTGTGTACATGGACCACTTCTTCTTTGTGCCTTCCTCTGTTGACAGACATTTTTGTTGCTTCCAAGTGTTGGCTGTGGTAAATATTGCTGGAGTGCAGGATTGCCACCCTGTGTCCTTTGGATTCTCATCCTCTCAGGTGATAGGCCCAGCAGTGGGTATGCTTGATTGAATGGTAGCTCAATATTTACCTTATCAAGGCACCTCCTTTGCGTTTTCATTACTGGTTCTTACCATGTCCCACTTAGAAACGAGGGTGCGCATTTCTCCACAACCCCTTCAGCATTTATTGTTTGCAGAATTTTTGCTGATGGCCATTATGACTGGTGTGAGCTGATAGTTTTTTGTAATTTGGATTTGCATGTCTTTAATAATTCCTAATGTTCCGCATTTTCCCGTGCTTTGTTTTCTTTCTGTTACACAAAACAGAAAAAAACTGTGAGTACAATAAACCACTTGAAGTGGTCTTCTGGGAAGGCTGCCCTGTTTTGAATTTTTCGTCGATTTTCGACCCCAGGATTTTTTTGAGAACAGGTGACATTTACAGGCTTGTAATGAGTGTGAATATTTAGTGACCACTACTACTGGCTTTAAAGGTGCTGTTGGGGGAAACGGCCACAAGGCGGCAGCATTTCTCCGTTCCCAAAACTGGTTTCTAGGGCAGCACAGCCTTTCTGGAAGTGGAGTTCCCAGGTTGTAAATTAGAATGGAATTTGCTAGGAATAAAACCCATAACTTAATATTCCATTATTTCTTGTTCGATTTTTTAGTCTTTTTAAATCGAGGTAATGTTTAGAATATTGTTTGTCCTAGGTGTATACAATCTGGTTCGTTTGTACATTACATATACACACACACACACACACACACACACACACATATGTATTATATTCATGTACAGATACTCTTCCCATGTAAATTATTGCAGAGTGCTCCATTGACCTCCCTTGCTATACGGTCAGTCTCTTTGATAAATGTATTTAGTAGGTATTTGTACGCATATGGTAACCCTAATCTTAATTTTCCATACCACCCACCTTTCCATTTACATAAGAATAGTTAGTTTTCTAAGTCTGTGAGTTTTTTCTCTGTGAAAATGCTATCATTTTTGTCAGTTGTTAGATAACGCCTATAAGTGATATCATACTCTATGTCTTTTTCTTTCTGACTTACGTCATGTTCTGAGATTATATCTAGGCTCATAAATGGTGCCTCAACGAGCAGTGTTTCACTGTTTTCCATGGCTAATATTCCATTATGTACATGGACCACTTCTTCTTTATCCATTCAACCATTGATGGACATTTTGGTTGCTTCCGTGTCTTGGCTATTGTGACAAATCCTGCAGTGAAGCTGTTGCAGCCTGTGCCTTCTCGACTCTGGTATTTTCGGGTGAGAGTTTCAGTGGTGGGCCTGCTGAATGGAATGCTGGCTCAATTTTTATTTTTAAACACAGCTCCTTTCTGTTCTCACTATTGGCTCTTACCACTTTACATCTCACCAGCAGCTAGAGGGTACAAAGTTCTCTAAAACCCCTTCAGCATTTATTGTTTGTAGACCTTTGGCTGATGGTAGTTGACGTGTGTGAGTTGAAATCTTTTTGTAGGCTAGATTTGCATGAGTTTAAAAATTTATGTTGTTGAACTTTTATCCATTTTCCTTGTTTTTAGAAAAATAATGAGTAAAATTTACCTCTTCATACTATCTCCTTGAAAATTTTGCCAGTTGTGAATTTTTGAGGGCAGTTGTCCTTTACTGTCCTGAGTCCTTGTGAATGTTAAGTGACCGTTAGCTGTGGTTTTAAAGCCGCTCTTGTGGGAAACGGCCACAAGGCGGCAGCATTTCTGCGTTTCCAACTCTGGGTTTTTGGGCAACAGAGGTTTCCTGGAAATCGTGTTTGTAAGCTGCAAATTAGAGCAGAATGTGCCACGGCAAACTCCCAAGAGCTTATATCTCCTTACTTCTTGTTTGTTTTTTACATTTAATTTTTATTTATTATCACAGCAAATTGGATAAAAATACTGTGTTTTTTCTAGCTGTATGGAATCTGGTTCATTATATCAATGTATTGATCTATTCATCTTTGGATCCTTTCCCGTGTAGGTTATTACAGAGTGTTGAGTACACCTCTTTTAGCATTCCATAGGTATTTTGTGATTATATATTTCATATGTATTACTACATGTCTGTTAACCCCCATATCCTAATTCATACATTCCTTACGCCTTTCCATTTGGTTAAACATAATTTGGTTTTCTGAATCTATGAGTGTCCTTCTCTTGGAAATTATTTCATAGGTATCAATTTTTAGGTAACACCTATAAGTGATGTAATAGGATATCTGTCTTTCGTTTTCTTTCTTACTTCAGGTAGGGTGATTATCTCTAGATCCTTCTATGCTGGTGCCAACAGCATTGTTCCATGCTTTTGCATGGCTAATATTCCATTGTGTACATGGACCACTTCTTCTTGGTGCATTTTTCTGTTGATGGACATTTTGGTTTCTTCCAGCTCTTGGCTATGGTACATGTTGCTGCAGTGAAGGATTGCCAGCCTGTGTCTTTTTGATTCAGGTCTACTCAGCTGATAGGCCCATCAGTGGGCCTACCTGATCACATAGTAGCTCAAGTTTTACCTTTAAACACACCTCCATTTTGTTCTCTGTACTGGCTGTTACCAGGTTACATCCCATCAGCAGCTAGAGGGTACACAGTTCTCTAAAACCCCTTCAGCATTTATACTATGTAGACTTTTTTGCTGATGATCCTTCTGACGGCTGTGAGGTGAACGTGTTTCTAGACCGGATTTGCATGGCTTTATTAATTCCTGACGTTGAGCGTTTTTCCATGCCTTTTTCTATAACAAAAAAAGAGACAGAATATAAAATATGCATAAAATATGCCTCTTGAAATTGTCGTTTTGAAATATGGATGTCTTTTGAGATTTTTGCTCGATTTACGACCGAAGGATTGTTTTGAGGACAGGTGTCATTTACAGGCCTGCAATTATTTTGACTATCAAGTAACCATTACAGCTGCAGTTAGAGCTGCTGTTGTGTGAAACGGCCACAAGGCGGCAGCAGTTCTCATTAACCAAATCTGGCTACTAGGGAAACAGAGCCTCAATGGAAGTCCTGTTCTAGGTTGCAAATTAGAATGGAATGGGCCAGGAAAAAGCCCCTTAAGTTTATATCTCACTAAATATTGTTCCTTTTTAAAATTTAATTTTCATTGTTTATCACAGCAAGTGTGATTACAATGTTTTGCTTGTTGTAGGTGTGCAAGGTGTGGTTGTTTTCCACGTATACCTATCTCTTTTCTTCTTCGGATCCTTTTCCCATTTTAGGTTATGACACAATGTTGAGTAGTCTTCTCTTGGTATTCCGTAGGTCTTTGGTGATTATATACTTCACCTGTGTTTGTATATCTCTGTTAACTCTGACATCCTAATGTATCCAATCCTCACACCTTTCCATTGGTGAACCATAAGTTTGTTTAATGAATCTGTGATTGCCTTTCTCTGTGGAAATATCTTCACTGGTATCAACTTTTAGGTAACACCTATAAGTGGTATCACAGGATACGTGTCTTTCGCTTTCTGACTTACTACAAGTTGCGTGATTACTTCTAGACTCATCTGTGGTGATGCAAATGGCATTGTGTCATTGTTTTCCTTGGCTAATATTCCATCTGTACGTGGACCAGTTTTTCTTTGTCCACTCACCTGTTGATGGACTTTTGGGTTGCTTCCATGTCTTGGTTATTGTAACACTGCTGAAATGCACATTTGCCTGCCTGTGTCTTTCAACTATGTCTTCTTCGGTTATAGGCCCAGGAGAGGGCCTGTTGGATCATATGGTAGCAAAATGTTTACCTTGTAAAGGCGTCTCCATTCTGTTCTCACTAATGGCTCTTACCAGGTTATGTTCCACTTAAATTTGAGGGTATGCCCTTGTCCACAACCCTTTCAGCATTTATTGTTTGTAGTTTTTCTGCTGATGTTTATTCTGACAGGTGTGAGCTGACACCTCTTTGAGGTTGGATTTGCATGCATCTCATAATCCCTTGAAATTGAACTTTCAGGCATGTCCTCTTTTTTCTCAAGCTGTGAGTAGCGCTTACCTCTTCAAATGGTTTTCTTGAAGTATGTGTCACATTTTGAAATATTTTGGCCATTACCTCCCTGAAGACATTTTCAGGGCTGCTTTCATTTACAGCCCTCCAGTACTTGTGCATATGAAGTGACCATTAGCACAGATTTTAAAGCTGCTGTTGAAGGTATCGGCCATTGGGCGGCAGCATTTCTCCTTTCCCCATTCTGGGAATTTCGGAAAGAGTCCTTCCTGCCAGTGGTGTTCCTCGGTTATATATTAGAGAGGAATGTGCCCGGACAAACCCCCAAAAGCTGATGTCTCCTAACTTACGTTTGGTTTCTAAATTGAAATTATATATATTTTTTTATTGGAGTAATATTCCATTGTGTACATGGACCACTTCTTCTTTGTGCCTTCCTCTGTTGACAGACATTTTTGTTGCTTCCAAGTGTTGGCTGTGGTAAATATTGCTGGAGTGCAGGATTGCCACCCTGTGTCCTTTGGATTCTCATCCTCTCAGGTGATAGGCCCAGCAGTGGGTATGCTTGATTGAATGGTAGCTCAATATTTACCTTATCAAGGCACCTCCTTTGCGTTTTCATTACTGGTTCTTACCATGTCCCACTTAGAAACGAGGGTGCGCATTTCTCCACAACCCCTTCAGCATTTATTGTTTGCAGAATTTTTGCTGATGGCCATTATGACTGGTGTGAGCTGATAGTTTTTTGTAATTTGGATTTGCATGTCTTTAATAATTCCTAATGTTCCGCATTTTCCCGTGCTTTGTTTTCTTTCTGTTACACAAAACAGAAAAAAACTGTGAGTACAATAAACCACTTGAAGTGGTCTTCTGGGAAGGCTGCCCTGTTTTGAATTTTTCGTCGATTTTCGACCCCAGGATTTTTTTGAGAACAGGTGACATTTACAGGCTTGTAATGAGTGTGAATATTTAGTGACCACTACTACTGGCTTTAAAGGTGCTGTTGGGGGAAACGGCCACAAGGCGGCAGCATTTCTCCGTTCCCAAAACTGGTTTCTAGGGCAGCACAGCCTTTCTGGAAGTGGAGTTCCCAGGTTGTAAATTAGAATGGAATTTGCTAGGAATAAAACCCGTAACTTAATATTCCATTATTTCTTGTTCGATTTTTTAGTCTTTTTAAATCGAGGTAATGTTTAGAATATTGTTTGTCCTAGGTGTATACAATCTGGTTCGTTTGTACATTACATATACACACACACACACACACACACACACACACACATATGTAATATATTCATGTACAGATACTCTTCCCATGTAAATTATTGCAGAGTGCTCCATTGACCTCCCTTGCTATACGGTCAGTCTCTTTGATAAATGTATTTAGTAGGTATTTGTACGCATATGGTAACCCTAATCTTAATTTTCCATACCACCCACCTTTCCATTTACATAAGAATAGTTAGTTTTCTAAGTCTGTGAGTTTTTTCTCTGTGAAAATGCTATCATTTTTGTCAGTTGTTAGATAACGCCTATAAGTGATATCATACTATATGTCTTTTTCTTTCTGACTTACGTCATGTTCTGAGATTATATCTAGGCTCATAAATGGTGCCTCAACGAGCAGTGTTTCACTGTTTTCCATGGCTAATATTCCATTATGTACATGGACCACTTCTTCTTTATCCATTCAACCATTGATGGACATTTTGGTTGCTTCCGTGTCTTGGCTATTGTGACAAATCCTGCAGTGAAGCTGTTGCAGCCTGTGCCTTCTCGACTCTGGTATTTTCGGGTGAGAGTTTCAGCGGTGGGCCTGCTGAATGGAATGCTGGCTCAATTTTTATTTTTAAACACAGCTCCTTTCTGTTCTCACTATTGGCTCTTACCACTTTACATCTCACCAGCAGCTAGAGGGTACAAAGTTCTCTAAAACCCCTTCAGCATTTATTGTTTGTAGACCTTTGGCTGATGGTAGTTGACGTGTGTGAGTTGAAATCTTTTTGTAGGCTAGATTTGCATGAGTTTAAAAATTTATGTTGTTGAGCTTTTATCCATTTTCCTTGCTTTTAGAAAAATAATGAGTAAAATTTACCTCTTCATACTATCTCCTTGAAAATTTTGCCAGTTGTGAATTTTTGAGGGCAGTTGTCCTTTACTGTCCTGAGTCCTTGTGAATGTTAAGTGACCGTTAGCTGTGGTTTTAAAGCCGCCCTTGTGGGAAACGGCCACAAGGCGGCAGCATTTCTGCGTTTCCAACTCTGGGTTTTTGGGCAACAGAGGTTTCCTGGAAATCGTGTTTGTAAGCTGCAAATTAGAGCAGAATGTGCCACGGCAAACTCCCAAGAGCTTATATCTCCTTACTTCTTGTTTGTTTTTTACATTTAATTTTTATTTATTATCACAGCAAATTGGATAAAAATACTGTGTTTTTTCTAGCTGTATGGAATCTGGTTCATTATATCAATGTATTGATCTATTCATCTTTGGATCCTTTCCCGTGTAGGTTATTACAGAGTGTTGAGTACACCTCTTTTAGCATTCCATAGGTATTTTGTGATTATATATTTCATATGTATTACTACATGTCTGTTAACCCCCATATCCTAATTCATACATTCCTTACGCCTTTCCATTTGGTTAAACATAATTTGGTTTTCTGAATCTATGAGTGTCCTTCTCTTGGAAATTATTTCATAGGTATCAATTTTTAGGTAACACCTATAAGTGATGTAATAGGATATCTGTCTTTCGTTTTCTTTCTTACTTCAGGTAGGGTGATTATCTCTAGATCCTTCTATGCTGGTGCCAACAGCATTGTTCCATGCTTTTGCATGGCTAATATTCCATTGTGTACATGGACCACTTCTTCTTGGTGCATTTTTCTGTTGATGGACATTTTGGTTTCTTCCAGCTCTTGGCTATGGTACATGTTGCTGCAGTGAAGGATTGCCAGCCTGTGTCTTTTTGATTCAGGTCTACTCAGCTGATAGGCCCATCAGTGGGCCTACCTGATCACATAGTAGCTCAAGTTTTACCTTTAAACACACCTCCATTTTGTTCTCTGTACTGGCTGTTACCAGGTTACATCCCATCAGCAGCTAGAGGGTACACAGTTCTCTAAAACCCCTTCAGCATTTATACTATGTAGACTTTTTTGCTGATGATCCTTCTGACGGCTGTGAGGTGAACGTGTTTCTAGACCGGATTTGCATGGCTTTATTAATTCCTGACGTTGAGCGTTTTTCCATGCCTTTTTCTATAACAAAAAAAGAGACAGAATATAAAATATGCATAAAATATGCCTCTTGAAATTGTCGTTTTGAAATATGGATGTCTTTTGAGATTTTTGCTCGATTTACGACCGAAGGATTGTTTTGAGGACAGGTGTCATTTACAGGCCTGCAATTATTTTGACTATCAAGTAACCATTACAGCTGCAGTTAGAGCTGCTGTTGTGTGAAACGGCCACAAGGCGGCAGCAGTTCTCATTAACCAAATCTGGCTACTAGGGAAACAGAGCCTCAATGGAAGTCCTGTTCTAGGTTGCAAATTAGAATGGAATGGGCCAGGAAAAAGCCCCTTAAGTTTATATCTCACTAAATATTGTTCCTTTTTAAAATTTAATTTTCATTGTTTATCACAGCAAGTGTGATTACAATGTTTTGCTTGTTGTAGGTGTGCAAGGTGTGGTTGTTTTCCACGTATACCTATCTCTTTTCTTCTTCGGATCCTTTTCCCATTTTAGGTTATGACACAATGTTGAGTAGTCTTCTCTTGGTATTCCGTAGGTCTTTGGTGATTATATACTTCACCTGTGTTTGTATATCTCTGTTAACTCTGACATCCTAATGTATCCAATCCTCACACCTTTCCATTGGTGAACCATAAGTTTGTTTAATGAATCTGTGATTGCCTTTCTCTGTGGAAATATCTTCACTGGTATCAACTTTTAGGTAACACCTATAAGTGGTATCACAGGATACGTGTCTTTCGCTTTCTGACTTACTACAAGTTGCGTGATTACTTCTAGACTCATCTGTGGTGATGCAAATGGCATTGTGTCATTGTTTTCCTTGGCTAATATTCCATCTGTACGTGGACCAGTTTTTCTTTGTCCACTCACCTGTTGATGGACTTTTGGGTTGCTTCCATGTCTTGGTTATTGTAACACTGCTGAAATGCACATTTGCCTGCCTGTGTCTTTCAACTATGTCTTCTTCGGTTATAGGCCCAGGAGAGGGCCTGTTGGATCATATGGTAGCAAAATGTTTACCTTGTAAAGGCGTCTCCATTCTGTTCTCACTAATGGCTCTTACCAGGTTATGTTCCACTTAAATTTGAGGGTATGCCCTTGTCCACAACCCTTTCAGCATTTATTGTTTGTAGTTTTTCTGCTGATGTTTATTCTGACAGGTGTGAGCTGACACCTCTTTGAGGTTGGATTTGCATGCATCTCATAATCCCTTGAAATTGAACTTTCAGGCATGTCCTCTTTTTTTTCAAGCTGTGAGTAGCGCTTACCTCTTCAAATGGTTTTCTTGAAGTATGTGTCACATTTTGAAATATTTTGGCCATTACCTCCCTGAAGACATTTTCAGGGCTGCTTTCATTTACAGCCCTCCAGTACTTGTGCATATGAAGTGACCATTAGCACAGATTTTAAAGCTGCTGTTGCAGGTATCGGCCATTGGGCGGCAGCATTTCTCCTTTCCCCATTCTGGGAATTACGGAAAGAGTCCTTCCTGCCAGTGGTGTTCCTCGGTTATATATTAGAGAGGAATGTGCCCGGACAAACCCCCAAAAGCTGATGTCTCCTAACTTACGTTTGGTTTCTAAATTGAAATTATATATATTTTTTATTGGAGTAATATTCCATTGTGTACATGGACCACTTCTTCTTTGTGCCTTCCTCTGTTGACAGACATTTTTGTTGCTTCCAAGTGTTGGCTGTGGTAAATATTGCTGGAGTGCAGGATTGCCACCCTGTGTCTTTTGGATTCTCATCCTCTCAGGTGATAGGCCCAGCAGTGGGTATGCTTGATTGAATGGTAGCTCAATATTTACCTTATCAAGGCACCTCCTTTGCGTTTTCATTACTGGTTCTTACCATGTCCCACTTAGAAACGAGGGTGCGCATTTCTCCACAACCCCTTCAGCATTTATTGTTTGCAGAATTTTTGCTGATGGCCATTATGACTGGTGTGAGCTGATAGTTTTTTGTAATTTGGATTTGCATGTCTTTAATAATTCCTAATGTTCCGCATTTTCCCGTGCTTTGTTTTCTTTCTGTTACACAAAACAGAAAAAAACTGTGAGTACAATAAACCACTTGAAGTGGTCTTCTGGGAAGGCTGCCCTGTTTTGAATTTTTCGTCGATTTTCGACCCCAGGATTTTTTTGAGAACAGGTGACATTTACAGGCTTGTAATGAGTGTGAATATTTAGTGACCACTACTACTGGCTTTAAAGGTGCTGTTGGGGGAAACGGCCACAAGGCGGCAGCATTTCTCCGTTCCCAAAACTGGTTTCTAGGGCAGCACAGCCTTTCTGGAAGTGGAGTTCCCAGGTTGTAAATTAGAATGGAATTTGCTAGGAATAAAACCCATAACTTAATATTCCATTATTTCTTGTTCGATTTTTTAGTCTTTTTAAATCGAGGTAATGTTTAGAATATTGTTTGTCCTAGGTGTATACAATCTGGTTCGTTTGTACATTACATATACACACACACACACACACACACACACACATATGTAATATATTCATGTACAGATACTCTTCCCATGTAAATTATTGCAGAGTGCTCCATTGACCTCCCTTGCTATACGGTCAGTCTCTTTGATAAATGTATTTAGTAGGTATTTGTACGCATATGGTAACCCTAATCTTAATTTTCCATACCACCCACCTTTCCATTTACATAAGAATAGTTAGTTTTCTAAGTCTGTGAGTTTTTTCTCTGTGAAAATGCTATCATTTTTGTCAGTTGTTAGATAACGCCTATAAGTGATATCATACTCTATGTCTTTTTCTTTCTGACTTACGTCATGTTCTGAGATTATATCTAGGCTCATAAATGGTGCCTCAACGAGCAGTGTTTCACTGTTTTCCATGGCTAATATTCCATTATGTACATGGACCACTTCTTCTTTATCCATTCAACCATTGATGGACATTTTGGTTGCTTCCGTGTCTTGGCTATTGTGACAAATCCTGCAGTGAAGCTGTTGCAGCCTGTGCCTTCTCGACTCTGGTATTTTCGGGTGAGAGTTTCAGCGGTGGGCCTGCTGAATGGAATGCTGGCTCAATTTTTATTTTTAAACACAGCTCCTTTCTGTTCTCACTATTGGCTCTTACCACTTTACATCTCACCAGCAGCTAGAGGGTACAAAGTTCTCTAAAACCCCTTCAGCATTTATTGTTTGTAGACCTTTGGCTGATGGTAGTTGACGTGTGTGAGTTGAAATCTTTTTGTAGGCTAGATTTGCATGAGTTTAAAAATTTATGTTGTTGAGCTTTTATCCATTTTCCTTGTTTTTAGAAAAATAATGAGTAAAATTTACCTCTTCATACTATCTCCTTGAAAATTTTGCCAGTTGTGAATTTTTGAGGGCAGTTGTCCTTTACTGTCCTGAGTCCTTGTGAATGTTAAGTGACCGTTAGCTGTGGTTTTAAAGCCGCTCTTGTGGGAAACGGCCACAAGGCGGCAGCATTTCTGCGTTTCCAACTCTGGGTTTTTGGGCAACAGAGGTTTCCTGGAAATCGTGTTTGTAAGCTGCAAATTAGAGCAGAATGTGCCACGGCAAACTCCCAAGAGCTTATATCTCCTTACTTCTTGTTTGTTTTTTACATTTAATTTTTATTTATTATCACAGCAAATTGGATAAAAATACTGTGTTTTTTCTAGCTGTATGGAATCTGGTTCATTATATCAATGTATTGATCTATTCATCTTTGGATCCTTTCCCGTGTAGGTTATTACAGAGTGTTGAGTACACCTCTTTTAGCATTCCATAGGTATTTTGTGATTATATATTTCATATGTATTACTACATGTCTGTTAACCCCCATATCCTAATTCATACATTCCTTACGCCTTTCCATTTGGTTAAACATAATTTGGTTTTCTGAATCTATGAGTGTCCTTCTCTTGGAAATTATTTCATAGGTATCAATTTTTAGGTAACACCTATAAGTGATGTAATAGGATATCTGTCTTTCGTTTTCTTTCTTACTTCAGGTAGGGTGATTATCTCTAGATCCTTCTATGCTGGTGCCAACAGCATTGTTCCATGCTTTTGCATGGCTAATATTCCATTGTGTACATGGACCACTTCTTCTTGGTGCATTTTTCTGTTGATGGACATTTTGGTTTCTTCCAGCTCTTGGCTATGGTACATGTTGCTGCAGTGAAGGATTGCCAGCCTGTGTCTTTTTGATTCAGGTCTACTCAGCTGATAGGCCCATCAGTGGGCCTACCTGATCACATAGTAGCTCAAGTTTTACCTTTAAACACACCTCCATTTTGTTCTCTGTACTGGCTGTTACCAGGTTACATCCCATCAGCAGCTAGAGGGTACACAGTTCTCTAAAACCCCTTCAGCATTTATACTATGTAGACTTTTTTGCTGATGATCCTTCTGACGGCTGTGAGGTGAACGTGTTTCTAGACCGGATTTGCATGGCTTTATTAATTCCTGACGTTGAGCGTTTTTCCATGCCTTTTTCTATAACAAAAAAAGAGACAGAATATAAAATATGCATAAAATATGCCTCTTGAAATTGTCGTTTTGAAATATGGATGTCTTTTGAGATTTTTGCTCGATTTACGACCGAAGGATTGTTTTGAGGACAGGTGTCATTTACAGGCCTGCAATTATTTTGACTATCAAGTAACCATTACAGCTGCAGTTAGAGCTGCTGTTGTGTGAAACGGCCACAAGGCGGCAGCAGTTCTCATTAACCAAATCTGGCTACTAGGGAAACAGAGCCTCAATGGAAGTCCTGTTCTAGGTTGCAAATTAGAATGGAATGGGCCAGGAAAAAGCCCCTTAAGTTTATATCTCACTAAATATTGTTCCTTTTTAAAATTTAATTTTCATTGTTTATCACAGCAAGTGTGATTACAATGTTTTGCTTGTTGTAGGTGTGCAAGGTGTGGTTGTTTTCCACGTATACCTATCTCTTTTCTTCTTCGGATCCTTTTCCCATTTTAGGTTATGACACAATGTTGAGTAGTCTTCTCTTGGTATTCCGTAGGTCTTTGGTGATTATATACTTCACCTGTGTTTGTATATCTCTGTTAACTCTGACATCCTAATGTATCCAATCCTCACACCTTTCCATTGGTGAACCATAAGTTTGTTTAATGAATCTGTGATTGCCTTTCTCTGTGGAAATATCTTCACTGGTATCAACTTTTAGGTAACACCTATAAGTGGTATCACAGGATACGTGTCTTTCGCTTTCTGACTTACTACAAGTTGCGTGATTACTTCTAGACTCATCTGTGGTGATGCAAATGGCATTGTGTCATTGTTTTCCTTGGCTAATATTCCATCTGTACGTGGACCAGTTTTTCTTTGTCCACTCACCTGTTGATGGACTTTTGGGTTGCTTCCATGTCTTGGTTATTGTAACACTGCTGAAATGCACATTTGCCTGCCTGTGTCTTTCAACTATGTCTTCTTCGGTTATAGGCCCAGGAGAGGGCCTGTTGGATCATATGGTAGCAAAATGTTTACCTTGTAAAGGCGTCTCCATTCTGTTCTCACTAATGGCTCTTACCAGGTTATGTTCCACTTAAATTTGAGGGTATGCCCTTGTCCACAACCCTTTCAGCATTTATTGTTTGTAGTTTTTCTGCTGATGTTTATTCTGACAGGTGTGAGCTGACACCTCTTTGAGGTTGGATTTGCATGCATCTCATAATCCCTTGAAATTGAACTTTCAGGCATGTCCTCTTTTTTCTCAAGCTGTGAGTAGCGCTTACCTCTTCAAATGGTTTTCTTGAAGTATGTGTCACATTTTGAAATATTTTGGCCATTACCTCCCTGAAGACATTTTCAGGGCTGCTTTCATTTACAGCCCTCCAGTACTTGTGCATATGAAGTGACCATTAGCACAGATTTTAAAGCTGCTGTTGAAGGTATCGGCCATTGGGCGGCAGCATTTCTCCTTTCCCCATTCTGGGAATTACGGAAAGAGTCCTTCCTGCCAGTGGTGTTCCTCGGTTATATATTAGAGAGGAATGTGCCCGGACAAACCCCCAAAAGCTGATGTCTCCTAACTTACGTTTGGTTTCTAAATTGAAATTATATATATTTTTTATTGGAGTAATATTCCATTGTGTACATGGACCACTTCTTCTTTGTGCCTTCCTCTGTTGACAGACATTTTTGTTGCTTCCAAGTGTTGGCTGTGGTAAATATTGCTGGAGTGCAGGATTGCCACCCTGTGTCCTTTGGATTCTCATCCTCTCAGGTGATAGGCCCAGCAGTGGGTATGCTTGATTGAATGGTAGCTCAATATTTACCTTATCAAGGCACCTCCTTTGCGTTTTCATTACTGGTTCTTACCATGTCCCACTTAGAAACGAGGGTGCGCATTTCTCCACAACCCCTTCAGCATTTATTGTTTGCAGAATTTTTGCTGATGGCCATTATGACTGGTGTGAGCTGATAGTTTTTTGTAATTTGGATTTGCATGTCTTTAATAATTCCTAATGTTCCGCATTTTCCCGTGCTTTGTTTTCTTTCTGTTACACAAAACAGAAAAAAACTGTGAGTACAATAAACCACTTGAAGTGGTCTTCTGGGAAGGCTGCCCTGTTTTGAATTTTTCGTCGATTTTCGACCCCAGGATTTTTTTGAGAACAGGTGACATTTACAGGCTTGTAATGAGTGTGAATATTTAGTGACCACTACTACTGGCTTTAAAGGTGCTGTTGGGGGAAACGGCCACAAGGCGGCAGCATTTCTCCGTTCCCAAAACTGGTTTCTAGGGCAGCACAGCCTTTCTGGAAGTGGAGTTCCCAGGTTGTAAATTAGAATGGAATTTGCTAGGAATAAAACCCGTAACTTAATATTCCATTATTTCTTGTTCGATTTTTTAGTCTTTTTAAATCGAGGTAATGTTTAGAATATTGTTTGTCCTAGGTGTATACAATCTGGTTCGTTTGTACATTACATATACACACACACACACACACACACACACACACACATATGTAATATATTCATGTACAGATACTCTTCCCATGTAAATTATTGCAGAGTGCTCCATTGACCTCCCTTGCTATACGGTCAGTCTCTTTGATAAATGTATTTAGTAGGTATTTGTACGCATATGGTAACCCTAATCTTAATTTTCCATACCACCCACCTTTCCATTTACATAAGAATAGTTAGTTTTCTAAGTCTGTGAGTTTTTTCTCTGTGAAAATGCTATCATTTTTGTCAGTTGTTAGATAACGCCTATAAGTGATATCATACTCTATGTCTTTTTCTTTCTGACTTACGTCATGTTCTGAGATTATATCTAGGCTCATAAATGGTGCCTCAACGAGCAGTGTTTCACTGTTTTCCATGGCTAATATTCCATTATGTACATGGACCACTTCTTCTTTATCCATTCAACCATTGATGGACATTTTGGTTGCTTCCGTGTCTTGGCTATTGTGACAAATCCTGCAGTGAAGCTGTTGCAGCCTGTGCCTTCTCGACTCTGGTATTTTCGGGTGAGAGTTTCAGCGGTGGGCCTGCTGAATGGAATGCTGGCTCAATTTTTATTTTTAAACACAGCTCCTTTCTGTTCTCACTATTGGCTCTTACCACTTTACATCTCACCAGCAGCTAGAGGGTACAAAGTTCTCTAAAACCCCTTCAGCATTTATTGTTTGTAGACCTTTGGCTGATGGTAGTTGACGTGTGTGAGTTGAAATCTTTTTGTAGGCTAGATTTGCATGAGTTTAAAAATTTATGTTGTTGAGCTTTTATCCATTTTCCTTGCTTTTAGAAAAATAATGAGTAAAATTTACCTCTTCATACTATCTCCTTGAAAATTTTGCCAGTTGTGAATTTTTGAGGGCAGTTGTCCTTTACTGTCCTGAGTCCTTGTGAATGTTAAGTGACCGTTAGCTGTGGTTTTAAAGCCGCCCTTGTGGGAAACGGCCACAAGGCGGCAGCATTTCTGCGTTTCCAACTCTGGGTTTTTGGGCAACAGAGGTTTCCTGGAAATCGTGTTTGTAAGCTGCAAATTAGAGCAGAATGTGCCACGGCAAACTCCCAAGAGCTTATATCTCCTTACTTCTTGTTTGTTTTTTACATTTAATTTTTATTTATTATCACAGCAAATTGGATAAAAATACTGTGTTTTTTCTAGCTGTATGGAATCTGGTTCATTATATCAATGTATTGATCTATTCATCTTTGGATCCTTTCCCGTGTAGGTTATTACAGAGTGTTGAGTACACCTCTTTTAGCATTCCATAGGTATTTTGTGATTATATATTTCATATGTATTACTACATGTCTGTTAACCCCCATATCCTAATTCATACATTCCTTACGCCTTTCCATTTGGTTAAACATAATTTGGTTTTCTGAATCTATGAGTGTCCTTCTCTTGGAAATTATTTCATAGGTATCAATTTTTAGGTAACACCTATAAGTGATGTAATAGGATATCTGTCTTTCGTTTTCTTTCTTACTTCAGGTAGGGTGATTATCTCTAGATCCTTCTATGCTGGTGCCAACAGCATTGTTCCATGCTTTTGCATGGCTAATATTCCATTGTGTACATGGACCACTTCTTCTTGGTGCATTTTTCTGTTGATGGACATTTTGGTTTCTTCCAGCTCTTGGCTATGGTACATGTTGCTGCAGTGAAGGATTGCCAGCCTGTGTCTTTTTGATTCAGGTCTACTCAGCTGATAGGCCCATCAGTGGGCCTACCTGATCACATAGTAGCTCAAGTTTTACCTTTAAACACACCTCCATTTTGTTCTCTGTACTGGCTGTTACCAGGTTACATCCCATCAGCAGCTAGAGGGTACACAGTTCTCTAAAACCCCTTCAGCATTTATACTATGTAGACTTTTTTGCTGATGATCCTTCTGACGGCTGTGAGGTGAACGTGTTTCTAGACCGGATTTGCATGGCTTTATTAATTCCTGACGTTGAGCGTTTTTCCATGCCTTTTTCTATAACAAAAAAAGAGACAGAATATAAAATATGCATAAAATATGCCTCTTGAAATTGTCGTTTTGAAATATGGATGTCTTTTGAGATTTTTGCTCGATTTACGACCGAAGGATTGTTTTGAGGACAGGTGTCATTTACAGGCCTGCAATTATTTTGACTATCAAGTAACCATTACAGCTGCAGTTAGAGCTGCTGTTGTGTGAAACGGCCACAAGGCGGCAGCAGTTCTCATTAACCAAATCTGGCTACTAGGGAAACAGAGCCTCAATGGAAGTCCTGTTCTAGGTTGCAAATTAGAATGGAATGGGCCAGGAAAAAGCCCCTTAAGTTTATATCTCACTAAATATTGTTCCTTTTTAAAATTTAATTTTCATTGTTTATCACAGCAAGTGTGATTACAATGTTTTGCTTGTTGTAGGTGTGCAAGGTGTGGTTGTTTTCCACGTATACCTATCTCTTTTCTTCTTCGGATCCTTTTCCCATTTTAGGTTATGACACAATGTTGAGTAGTCTTCTCTTGGTATTCCGTAGGTCTTTGGTGATTATATACTTCACCTGTGTTTGTATATCTCTGTTAACTCTGACATCCTAATGTATCCAATCCTCACACCTTTCCATTGGTGAACCATAAGTTTGTTTAATGAATCTGTGATTGCCTTTCTCTGTGGAAATATCTTCACTGGTATCAACTTTTAGGTAACACCTATAAGTGGTATCACAGGATACGTGTCTTTCGCTTTCTGACTTACTACAAGTTGCGTGATTACTTCTAGACTCATCTGTGGTGATGCAAATGGCATTGTGTCATTGTTTTCCTTGGCTAATATTCCATCTGTACGTGGACCAGTTTTTCTTTGTCCACTCACCTGTTGATGGACTTTTGGGTTGCTTCCATGTCTTGGTTATTGTAACACTGCTGAAATGCACATTTGCCTGCCTGTGTCTTTCAACTATGTCTTCTTCGGTTATAGGCCCAGGAGAGGGCCTGTTGGATCATATGGTAGCAAAATGTTTACCTTGTAAAGGCGTCTCCATTCTGTTCTCACTAATGGCTCTTACCAGGTTATGTTCCACTTAAATTTGAGGGTATGCCCTTGTCCACAACCCTTTCAGCATTTATTGTTTGTAGTTTTTCTGCTGATGTTTATTCTGACAGGTGTGAGCTGACACCTCTTTGAGGTTGGATTTGCATGCATCTCATAATCCCTTGAAATTGAACTTTCAGGCATGTCCTCTTTTTTCTCAAGCTGTGAGTAGCGCTTACCTCTTCAAATGGTTTTCTTGAAGTATGTGTCACATTTTGAAATATTTTGGCCATTACCTCCCTGAAGACATTTTCAGGGCTGCTTTCATTTACAGCCCTCCAGTACTTGTGCATATGAAGTGACCATTAGCACAGATTTTAAAGCTGCTGTTGAAGGTATCGGCCATTGGGCGGCAGCATTTCTCCTTTCCCCATTCTGGGAATTACGGAAAGAGTCCTTCCTGCCAGTGGTGTTCCTCGGTTATATATTAGAGAGGAATGTGCCCGGACAAACCCCCAAAAGCTGATGTCTCCTAACTTACGTTTGGTTTCTAAATTGAAATTATATATATTTTTTTATTGGAGTAATATTCCATTGTGTACATGGACCACTTCTTCTTTGTGCCTTCCTCTGTTGACAGACATTTTTGTTGCTTCCAAGTGTTGGCTGTGGTAAATATTGCTGGAGTGCAGGATTGCCACCCTGTGTCCTTTGGATTCTCATCCTCTCAGGTGATAGGCCCAGCAGTGGGTATGCTTGATTGAATGGTAGCTCAATATTTACCTTATCAAGGCACCTCCTTTGCGTTTTCATTACTGGTTCTTACCATGTCCCACTTAGAAACGAGGGTGCGCATTTCTCCACAACCCCTTCAGCATTTATTGTTTGCAGAATTTTTGCTGATGGCCATTATGACTGGTGTGAGCTGATAGTTTTTTGTAATTTGGATTTGCATGTCTTTAATAATTCCTAATGTTCCGCATTTTCCCGTGCTTTGTTTTCTTTCTGTTACACAAAACAGAAAAAAACTGTGAGTACAATAAACCACTTGAAGTGGTCTTCTGGGAAGGCTGCCCTGTTTTGAATTTTTCGTCGATTTTCGACCCCAGGATTTTTTTGAGAACAGGTGACATTTACAGGCTTGTAATGAGTGTGAATATTTAGTGACCACTACTACTGGCTTTAAAGGTGCTGTTGGGGGAAACGGCCACAAGGCGGCAGCATTTCTCCGTTCCCAAAACTGGTTTCTAGGGCAGCACAGCCTTTCTGGAAGTGGAGTTCCCAGGTTGTAAATTAGAATGGAATTTGCTAGGAATAAAACCCGTAACTTAATATTCCATTATTTCTTGTTCGATTTTTTAGTCTTTTTAAATCGAGGTAATGTTTAGAATATTGTTTGTCCTAGGTGTATACAATCTGGTTCGTTTGTACATTACATATATACACACACACACACACACACACACATATGTAATATATTCATGTACAGATACTCTTCCCATGTAAATTATTGCAGAGTGCTCCATTGACCTCCCTTGCTATACGGTCAGTCTCTTTGATAAATGTATTTAGTAGGTATTTGTACGCATATGGTAACCCTAATCTTAATTTTCCATACCACCCACCTTTCCATTTACATAAGAATAGTTAGTTTTCTAAGTCTGTGAGTTTTTTCTCTGTGAAAATGCTATCATTTTTGTCAGTTGTTAGATAACGCCTATAAGTGATATCATACTCTATGTCTTTTTCTTTCTGACTTACGTCATGTTCTGAGATTATATCTAGGCTCATAAATGGTGCCTCAACGAGCAGTGTTTCACTGTTTTCCATGGCTAATATTCCATTATGTACATGGACCACTTCTTCTTTATCCATTCAACCATTGATGGACATTTTGGTTGCTTCCGTGTCTTGGCTATTGTGACAAATCCTGCAGTGAAGCTGTTGCAGCCTGTGCCTTCTCGACTCTGGTATTTTCGGGTGAGAGTTTCAGCGGTGGGCCTGCTGAATGGAATGCTGGCTCAATTTTTATTTTTAAACACAGCTCCTTTCTGTTCTCACTATTGGCTCTTACCACTTTACATCTCACCAGCAGCTAGAGGGTACAAAGTTCTCTAAAACCCCTTCAGCATTTATTGTTTGTAGACCTTTGGCTGATGGTAGTTGACGTGTGTGAGTTGAAATCTTTTTGTAGGCTAGATTTGCATGAGTTTAAAAATTTATGTTGTTGAGCTTTTATCCATTTTCCTTGCTTTTAGAAAAATAATGAGTAAAATTTACCTCTTCATACTATCTCCTTGAAAATTTTGCCAGTTGTGAATTTTTGAGGGCAGTTGTCCTTTACTGTCCTGAGTCCTTGTGAATGTTAAGTGACCGTTAGCTGTGGTTTTAAAGCCGCCCTTGTGGGAAACGGCCACAAGGCGGCAGCATTTCTGCGTTTCCAACTCTGGGTTTTTGGGCAACAGAGGTTTCCTGGAAATCGTGTTTGTAAGCTGCAAATTAGAGCAGAATGTGCCACGGCAAACTCCCAAGAGCTTATATCTCCTTACTTCTTGTTTGTTTTTTACATTTAATTTTTATTTATTATCACAGCAAATTGGATAAAAATACTGTGTTTTTTCTAGCTGTATGGAATCTGGTTCATTATATCAATGTATTGATCTATTCATCTTTGGATCCTTTCCCGTGTAGGTTATTACAGAGTGTTGAGTACACCTCTTTTAGCATTCCATAGGTATTTTGTGATTATATATTTCATATGTATTACTACATGTCTGTTAACCCCCATATCCTAATTCATACATTCCTTACGCCTTTCCATTTGGTTAAACATAATTTGGTTTTCTGAATCTATGAGTGTCCTTCTCTTGGAAATTATTTCATAGGTATCAATTTTTAGGTAACACCTATAAGTGATGTAATAGGATATCTGTCTTTCGTTTTCTTTCTTACTTCAGGTAGGGTGATTATCTCTAGATCCTTCTATGCTGGTGCCAACAGCATTGTTCCATGCTTTTGCATGGCTAATATTCCATTGTGTACATGGACCACTTCTTCTTGGTGCATTTTTCTGTTGATGGACATTTTGGTTTCTTCCAGCTCTTGGCTATGGTACATGTTGCTGCAGTGAAGGATTGCCAGCCTGTGTCTTTTTGATTCAGGTCTACTCAGCTGATAGGCCCATCAGTGGGCCTACCTGATCACATAGTAGCTCAAGTTTTACCTTTAAACACACCTCCATTTTGTTCTCTGTACTGGCTGTTACCAGGTTACATCCCATCAGCAGCTAGAGGGTACACAGTTCTCTAAAACCCCTTCAGCATTTATACTATGTAGACTTTTTTGCTGATGATCCTTCTGACGGCTGTGAGGTGAACGTGTTTCTAGACCGGATTTGCATGGCTTTATTAATTCCTGACGTTGAGCGTTTTTCCATGCCTTTTTCTATAACAAAAAAAGAGACAGAATATAAAATATGCATAAAATATGCCTCTTGAAATTGTCGTTTTGAAATATGGATGTCTTTTGAGATTTTTGCTCGATTTACGACCGAAGGATTGTTTTGAGGACAGGTGTCATTTACAGGCCTGCAATTATTTTGACTATCAAGTAACCATTACAGCTGCAGTTAGAGCTGCTGTTGTGTGAAACGGCCACAAGGCGGCAGCAGTTCTCATTAACCAAATCTGGCTACTAGGGAAACAGAGCCTCAATGGAAGTCCTGTTCTAGGTTGCAAATTAGAATGGAATGGGCCAGGAAAAAGCCCCTTAAGTTTATATCTCACTAAATATTGTTCCTTTTTAAAATTTAATTTTCATTGTTTATCACAGCAAGTGTGATTACAATGTTTTGCTTGTTGTAGGTGTGCAAGGTGTGGTTGTTTTCCACGTATACCTATCTCTTTTCTTCTTCGGATCCTTTTCCCATTTTAGGTTATGACACAATGTTGAGTAGTCTTCTCTTGGTATTCCGTAGGTCTTTGGTGATTATATACTTCACCTGTGTTTGTATATCTCTGTTAACTCTGACATCCTAATGTATCCAATCCTCACACCTTTCCATTGGTGAACCATAAGTTTGTTTAATGAATCTGTGATTGCCTTTCTCTGTGGAAATATCTTCACTGGTATCAACTTTTAGGTAACACCTATAAGTGGTATCACAGGATACGTGTCTTTCGCTTTCTGACTTACTACAAGTTGCGTGATTACTTCTAGACTCATCTGTGGTGATGCAAATGGCATTGTGTCATTGTTTTCCTTGGCTAATATTCCATCTGTACGTGGACCAGTTTTTCTTTGTCCACTCACCTGTTGATGGACTTTTGGGTTGCTTCCATGTCTTGGTTATTGTAACACTGCTGAAATGCACATTTGCCTGCCTGTGTCTTTCAACTATGTCTTCTTCGGTTATAGGCCCAGGAGAGGGCCTGTTGGATCATATGGTAGCAAAATGTTTACCTTGTAAAGGCGTCTCCATTCTGTTCTCACTAATGGCTCTTACCAGGTTATGTTCCACTTAAATTTGAGGGTATGCCCTTGTCCACAACCCTTTCAGCATTTATTGTTTGTAGTTTTTCTGCTGATGTTTATTCTGACAGGTGTGAGCTGACACCTCTTTGAGGTTGGATTTGCATGCATCTCATAATCCCTTGAAATTGAACTTTCAGGCATGTCCTCTTTTTTCTCAAGCTGTGAGTAGCGCTTACCTCTTCAAATGGTTTTCTTGAAGTATGTGTCACATTTTGAAATATTTTGGCCATTACCTCCCTGAAGACATTTTCAGGGCTGCTTTCATTTACAGCCCTCCAGTACTTGTGCATATGAAGTGACCATTAGCACAGATTTTAAAGCTGCTGTTGAAGGTATCGGCCATTGGGCGGCAGCATTTCTCCTTTCCCCATTCTGGGAATTACGGAAAGAGTCCTTCCTGCCAGTGGTGTTCCTCGGTTATATATTAGAGAGGAATGTGCCCGGACAAACCCCCAAAAGCTGATGTCTCCTAACTTACGTTTGGTTTCTAAATTGAAATTATATATATTTTTTATTGGAGTAATATTCCATTGTGTACATGGACCACTTCTTCTTTGTGCCTTCCTCTGTTGACAGACATTTTTGTTGCTTCCAAGTGTTGGCTGTGGTAAATATTGCTGGAGTGCAGGATTGCCACCCTGTGTCCTTTGGATTCTCATCCTCTCAGGTGATAGGCCCAGCAGTGGGTATGCTTGATTGAATGGTAGCTCAATATTTACCTTATCAAGGCACCTCCTTTGCGTTTTCATTACTGGTTCTTACCATGTCCCACTTAGAAACGAGGGTGCGCATTTCTCCACAACCCCTTCAGCATTTATTGTTTGCAGAATTTTTGCTGATGGCCATTATGACTGGTGTGAGCTGATAGTTTTTTGTAATTTGGATTTGCATGTCTTTAATAATTCCTAATGTTCCGCATTTTCCCGTGCTTTGTTTTCTTTCTGTTACACAAAACAGAAAAAAACTGTGAGTACAATAAACCACTTGAAGTGGTCTTCTGGGAAGGCTGCCCTGTTTTGAATTTTTCGTCGATTTTCGACCCCAGGATTTTTTTGAGAACAGGTGACATTTACAGGCTTGTAATGAGTGTGAATATTTAGTGACCACTACTACTGGCTTTAAAGGTGCTGTTGGGGGAAACGGCCACAAGGCGGCAGCATTTCTCCGTTCCCAAAACTGGTTTCTAGGGCAGCACAGCCTTTCTGGAAGTGGAGTTCCCAGGTTGTAAATTAGAATGGAATTTGCTAGGAATAAAACCCGTAACTTAATATTCCATTATTTCTTGTTCGATTTTTTAGTCTTTTTAAATCGAGGTAATGTTTAGAATATTGTTTGTCCTAGGTGTATACAATCTGGTTCGTTTGTACATTACATATATACACACACACACACACACACACACACACACACATATGTAATATATTCATGTACAGATACTCTTCCCATGTAAATTATTGCAGAGTGCTCCATTGACCTCCCTTGCTATACGGTCAGTCTCTTTGATAAATGTATTTAGTAGGTATTTGTACGCATATGGTAACCCTAATCTTAATTTTCCATACCACCCACCTTTCCATTTACATAAGAATAGTTAGTTTTCTAAGTCTGTGAGTTTTTTCTCTGTGAAAATGCTATCATTTTTGTCAGTTGTTAGATAACGCCTATAAGTGATATCATACTCTATGTCTTTTTCTTTCTGACTTACGTCATGTTCTGAGATTATATCTAGGCTCATAAATGGTGCCTCAACGAGCAGTGTTTCACTGTTTTCCATGGCTAATATTCCATTATGTACATGGACCACTTCTTCTTTATCCATTCAACCATTGATGGACATTTTGGTTGCTTCCGTGTCTTGGCTATTGTGACAAATCCTGCAGTGAAGCTGTTGCAGCCTGTGCCTTCTCGACTCTGGTATTTTCGGGTGAGAGTTTCAGCGGTGGGCCTGCTGAATGGAATGCTGGCTCAATTTTTATTTTTAAACACAGCTCCTTTCTGTTCTCACTATTGGCTCTTACCACTTTACATCTCACCAGCAGCTAGAGGGTACAAAGTTCTCTAAAACCCCTTCAGCATTTATTGTTTGTAGACCTTTGGCTGATGGTAGTTGACGTGTGTGAGTTGAAATCTTTTTGTAGGCTAGATTTGCATGAGTTTAAAAATTTATGTTGTTGAGCTTTTATCCATTTTCCTTGTTTTTAGAAAAATAATGAGTAAAATTTACCTCTTCATACTATCTCCTTGAAAATTTTGCCAGTTGTGAATTTTTGAGGGCAGTTGTCCTTTACTGTCCTGAGTCCTTGTGAATGTTAAGTGACCGTTAGCTGTGGTTTTAAAGCCGCTCTTGTGGGAAACGGCCACAAGGCGGCAGCATTTCTGCGTTTCCAACTCTGGGTTTTTGGGCAACAGAGGTTTCCTGGAAATCGTGTTTGTAAGCTGCAAATTAGAGCAGAATGTGCCACGGCAAACTCCCAAGAGCTTATATCTCCTTACTTCTTGTTTGTTTTTTACATTTAATTTTTATTTATTATCACAGCAAATTGGATAAAAATACTGTGTTTTTTCTAGCTGTATGGAATCTGGTTCATTATATCAATGTATTGATCTATTCATCTTTGGATCCTTTCCCGTGTAGGTTATTACAGAGTGTTGAGTACACCTCTTTTAGCATTCCATAGGTATTTTGTGATTATATATTTCATATGTATTACTACATGTCTGTTAACCCCCATATCCTAATTCATACATTCCTTACGCCTTTCCATTTGGTTAAACATAATTTGGTTTTCTGAATCTATGAGTGTCCTTCTCTTGGAAATTATTTCATAGGTATCAATTTTTAGGTAACACCTATAAGTGATGTAATAGGATATCTGTCTTTCGTTTTCTTTCTTACTTCAGGTAGGGTGATTATCTCTAGATCCTTCTATGCTGGTGCCAACAGCATTGTTCCATGCTTTTGCATGGCTAATATTCCATTGTGTACATGGACCACTTCTTCTTGGTGCATTTTTCTGTTGATGGACATTTTGGTTTCTTCCAGCTCTTGGCTATGGTACATGTTGCTGCAGTGAAGGATTGCCAGCCTGTGTCTTTTTGATTCAGGTCTACTCAGCTGATAGGCCCATCAGTGGGCCTACCTGATCACATAGTAGCTCAAGTTTTACCTTTAAACACACCTCCATTTTGTTCTCTGTACTGGCTGTTACCAGGTTACATCCCATCAGCAGCTAGAGGGTACACAGTTCTCTAAAACCCCTTCAGCATTTATACTATGTAGACTTTTTTGCTGATGATCCTTCTGACGGCTGTGAGGTGAACGTGTTTCTAGACCGGATTTGCATGGCTTTATTAATTCCTGACGTTGAGCGTTTTTCCATGCCTTTTTCTATAACAAAAAAAGAGACAGAATATAAAATATGCATAAAATATGCCTCTTGAAATTGTCGTTTTGAAATATGGATGTCTTTTGAGATTTTTGCTCGATTTACGACCGAAGGATTGTTTTGAGGACAGGTGTCATTTACAGGCCTGCAATTATTTTGACTATCAAGTAACCATTACAGCTGCAGTTAGAGCTGCTGTTGTGTGAAACGGCCACAAGGCGGCAGCAGTTCTCATTAACCAAATCTGGCTACTAGGGAAACAGAGCCTCAATGGAAGTCCTGTTCTAGGTTGCAAATTAGAATGGAATGGGCCAGGAAAAAGCCCCTTAAGTTTATATCTCACTAAATATTGTTCCTTTTTAAAATTTAATTTTCATTGTTTATCACAGCAAGTGTGATTACAATGTTTTGCTTGTTGTAGGTGTGCAAGGTGTGGTTGTTTTCCACGTATACCTATCTCTTTTCTTCTTCGGATCCTTTTCCCATTTTAGGTTATGACACAATGTTGAGTAGTCTTCTCTTGGTATTCCGTAGGTCTTTGGTGATTATATACTTCACCTGTGTTTGTATATCTCTGTTAACTCTGACATCCTAATGTATCCAATCCTCACACCTTTCCATTGGTGAACCATAAGTTTGTTTAATGAATCTGTGATTGCCTTTCTCTGTGGAAATATCTTCACTGGTATCAACTTTTAGGTAACACCTATAAGTGGTATCACAGGATACGTGTCTTTCGCTTTCTGACTTACTACAAGTTGCGTGATTACTTCTAGACTCATCTGTGGTGATGCAAATGGCATTGTGTCATTGTTTTCCTTGGCTAATATTCCATCTGTACGTGGACCAGTTTTTCTTTGTCCACTCACCTGTTGATGGACTTTTGGGTTGCTTCCATGTCTTGGTTATTGTAACACTGCTGAAATGCACATTTGCCTGCCTGTGTCTTTCAACTATGTCTTCTTCGGTTATAGGCCCAGGAGAGGGCCTGTTGGATCATATGGTAGCAAAATGTTTACCTTGTAAAGGCGTCTCCATTCTGTTCTCACTAATGGCTCTTACCAGGTTATGTTCCACTTAAATTTGAGGGTATGCCCTTGTCCACAACCCTTTCAGCATTTATTGTTTGTAGTTTTTCTGCTGATGTTTATTCTGACAGGTGTGAGCTGACACCTCTTTGAGGTTGGATTTGCACGCATCTCATAATCCCTTGAAATTGAACTTTCAGGCATGTCCTCTTTTTTTTCAAGCTGTGAGTAGCGCTTACCTCTTCAAATGGTTTTCTTGAAGTATGTGTCACATTTTGAAATATTTTGGCCATTACCTCCCTGAAGACATTTTCAGGGCTGCTTTCATTTACAGCCCTCCAGTACTTGTGCATATGAAGTGACCATTAGCACAGATTTTAAAGCTGCTGTTGCAGGTATCGGCCATTGGGCGGCAGCATTTCTCCTTTCCCCATTCTGGGAATTATGGAAAGAGTCCTTCCTGCCAGTGGTGTTCCTCGGTTATATATTAGAGAGGAATGTGCCCGGACAAACCCCCAAAAGCTGATGTCTCCTAACTTACGTTTGGTTTCTAAATTGAAATTATATATATTTTTTATTGGAGTAATATTCCATTGTGTACATGGACCACTTCTTCTTTGTGCCTTCCTCTGTTGACAGACATTTTTGTTGCTTCCAAGTGTTGGCTGTGGTAAATATTGCTGGAGTGCAGGATTGCCACCCTGTGTCCTTTGGATTCTCATCCTCTCAGGTGATAGGCCCAGCAGTGGGTATGCTTGATTGAATGGTAGCTCAATATTTACCTTATCAAGGCACCTCCTTTGCGTTTTCATTACTGGTTCTTACCATGTCCCACTTAGAAACGAGGGTGCGCATTTCTCCACAACCCCTTCAGCATTTATTGTTTGCAGAATTTTTGCTGATGGCCATTATGACTGGTGTGAGCTGATAGTTTTTTGTAATTTGGATTTGCATGTCTTTAATAATTCCTAATGTTCCGCATTTTCCCGTGCTTTGTTTTCTTTCTGTTACACAAAACAGAAAAAAACTGTGAGTACAATAAACCACTTGAAGTTGTCTTCTGGGAAGGCTGCCCTGTTTTGAATTTTTCGTCGATTTTCGACCCCAGGATTTTTTTGAGAACAGGTGACATTTACAGGCTTGTAATGAGTGTGAATATTTAGTGACCACTACTACTGGCTTTAAAGGTGCTGTTGGGGGAAACGGCCACAAGGCGGCAGCATTTCTCCGTTCCCAAAACTGGTTTCTAGGGCAGCACAGCCTTTCTGGAAGTGGAGTTCCCAGGTTGTAAATTAGAATGGAATTTGCTAGGAATAAAACCCGTAACTTAATATTCCATTATTTCTTGTTCGATTTTTTAGTCTTTTTAAATCGAGGTAATGTTTAGAATATTGTTTGTCCTAGGTGTATACAATCTGGTTCATTTGTACATTACATATACACACACACACACACACACACACATATGTAATATATTCATGTACAGATACTCTTCCCATGTAAATTATTGCAGAGTGCTCCATTGACCTCCCTTGCTATACGGTCAGTCTCTTTGATAAATGTATTTAGTAGGTATTTGTACGCATATGGTAACCCTAATCTTAATTTTCCATACCACCCACCTTTCCATTTACATAAGAATAGTTAGTTTTCTAAGTCTGTGAGTTTTTTCTCTGTGAAAATGCTATCATTTTTGTCAGTTGTTAGATAACGCCTATAAGTGATATCATACTCTATGTCTTTTTCTTTCTGACTTACGTCATGTTCTGAGATTATATCTAGGCTCATAAATGGTGCCTCAACGAGCAGTGTTTCACTGTTTTCCATGGCTAATATTCCATTATGTACATGGACCACTTCTTCTTTATCCATTCAACCATTGATGGACATTTTGGTTGCTTCCGTGTCTTGGCTATTGTGACAAATCCTGCAGTGAAGCTGTTGCAGCCTGTGCCTTCTCGACTCTGGTATTTTCGGGTGAGAGTTTCAGCGGTGGGCCTGCTGAATGGAATGCTGGCTCAATTTTTATTTTTAAACACAGCTCCTTTCTGTTCTCACTATTGGCTCTTACCACTTTACATCTCACCAGCAGCTAGAGGGTACAAAGTTCTCTAAAACCCCTTCAGCATTTATTGTTTGTAGACCTTTGGCTGATGGTAGTTGACGTGTGTGAGTTGAAATCTTTTTGTAGGCTAGATTTGCATGAGTTTAAAAATTTATGTTGTTGAGCTTTTATCCATTTTCCTTGTTTTTAGAAAAATAATGAGTAAAATTTACCTCTTCATACTATCTCCTTGAAAATTTTGCCAGTTGTGAATTTTTGAGGGCAGTTGTCCTTTACTGTCCTGAGTCCTTGTGAATGTTAAGTGACCGTTAGCTGTGGTTTTAAAGCCGCTCTTGTGGGAAACGGCCACAAGGCGGCAGCATTTCTGCGTTTCCAACTCTGGGTTTTTGGGCAACAGAGGTTTCCTGGAAATCGTGTTTGTAAGCTGCAAATTAGAGCAGAATGTGCCACGGCAAACTCCCAAGAGCTTATATCTCCTTACTTCTTGTTTGTTTTTTACATTTAATTTTTATTTATTATCACAGCAAATTGGATAAAAATACTGTGTTTTTTCTAGCTGTATGGAATCTGGTTCATTATATCAATGTATTGATCTATTCATCTTTGGATCCTTTCCCGTGTAGGTTATTACAGAGTGTTGAGTACACCTCTTTTAGCATTCCATAGGTATTTTGTGATTATATATTTCATATGTATTACTACATGTCTGTTAACCCCCATATCCTAATTCATACATTCCTTACGCCTTTCCATTTGGTTAAACATAATTTGGTTTTCTGAATCTATGAGTGTCCTTCTCTTGGAAATTATTTCATAGGTATCAATTTTTAGGTAACACCTATAAGTGATGTAATAGGATATCTGTCTTTCGTTTTCTTTCTTACTTCAGGTAGGGTGATTATCTCTAGATCCTTCTATGCTGGTGCCAACAGCATTGTTCCATGCTTTTGCATGGCTAATATTCCATTGTGTACATGGACCACTTCTTCTTGGTGCATTTTTCTGTTGATGGACATTTTGGTTTCTTCCAGCTCTTGGCTATGGTACATGTTGCTGCAGTGAAGGATTGCCAGCCTGTGTCTTTTTGATTCAGGTCTACTCAGCTGATAGGCCCATCAGTGGGCCTACCTGATCACATAGTAGCTCAAGTTTTACCTTTAAACACACCTCCATTTTGTTCTCTGTACTGGCTGTTACCAGGTTACATCCCATCAGCAGCTAGAGGGTACACAGTTCTCTAAAACCCCTTCAGCATTTATACTATGTAGACTTTTTTGCTGATGATCCTTCTGACGGCTGTGAGGTGAACGTGTTTCTAGACCGGATTTGCATGGCTTTATTAATTCCTGACGTTGAGCGTTTTTCCATGCCTTTTTCTATAACAAAAAAAGAGACAGAATATAAAATATGCATAAAATATGCCTCTTGAAATTGTCGTTTTGAAATATGGATGTCTTTTGAGATTTTTGCTCGATTTACGACCGAAGGATTGTTTTGAGGACAGGTGTCATTTACAGGCCTGCAATTATTTTGACTATCAAGTAACCATTACAGCTGCAGTTAGAGCTGCTGTTGTGTGAAACGGCCACAAGGCGGCAGCAGTTCTCATTAACCAAATCTGGCTACTAGGGAAACAGAGCCTCAATGGAAGTCCTGTTCTAGGTTGCAAATTAGAATGGAATGGGCCAGGAAAAAGCCCCTTAAGTTTATATCTCACTAAATATTGTTCCTTTTTAAAATTTAATTTTCATTGTTTATCACAGCAAGTGTGATTACAATGTTTTGCTTGTTGTAGGTGTGCAAGGTGTGGTTGTTTTCCACGTATACCTATCTCTTTTCTTCTTCGGATCCTTTTCCCATTTTAGGTTATGACACAATGTTGAGTAGTCTTCTCTTGGTATTCCGTAGGTCTTTGGTGATTATATACTTCACCTGTGTTTGTATATCTCTGTTAACTCTGACATCCTAATGTATCCAATCCTCACACCTTTCCATTGGTGAACCATAAGTTTGTTTAATGAATCTGTGATTGCCTTTCTCTGTGGAAATATCTTCACTGGTATCAACTTTTAGGTAACACCTATAAGTGGTATCACAGGATACGTGTCTTTCGCTTTCTGACTTACTACAAGTTGCGTGATTACTTCTAGACTCATCTGTGGTGATGCAAATGGCATTGTGTCATTGTTTTCCTTGGCTAATATTCCATCTGTACGTGGACCAGTTTTTCTTTGTCCACTCACCTGTTGATGGACTTTTGGGTTGCTTCCATGTCTTGGTTATTGTAACACTGCTGAAATGCACATTTGCCTGCCTGTGTCTTTCAACTATGTCTTCTTCGGTTATAGGCCCAGGAGAGGGCCTGTTGGATCATATGGTAGCAAAATGTTTACCTTGTAAAGGCGTCTCCATTCTGTTCTCACTAATGGCTCTTACCAGGTTATGTTCCACTTAAATTTGAGGGTATGCCCTTGTCCACAACCCTTTCAGCATTTATTGTTTGTAGTTTTTCTGCTGATGTTTATTCTGACAGGTGTGAGCTGACACCTCTTTGAGGTTGGATTTGCACGCATCTCATAATCCCTTGAAATTGAACTTTCAGGCATGTCCTCTTTTTTTTCAAGCTGTGAGTAGCGCTTACCTCTTCAAATGGTTTTCTTGAAGTATGTGTCACATTTTGAAATATTTTGGCCATTACCTCCCTGAAGACATTTTCAGGGCTGCTTTCATTTACAGCCCTCCAGTACTTGTGCATATGAAGTGACCATTAGCACAGATTTTAAAGCTGCTGTTGCAGGTATCGGCCATTGGGCGGCAGCATTTCTCCTTTCCCCATTCTGGGAATTATGGAAAGAGTCCTTCCTGCCAGTGGTGTTCCTCGGTTATATATTAGAGAGGAATGTGCCCGGACAAACCCCCAAAAGCTGATGTCTCCTAACTTACGTTTGGTTTCTAAATTGAAATTATATATATTTTTTATTGGAGTAATATTCCATTGTGTACATGGACCACTTCTTCTTTGTGCCTTCCTCTGTTGACAGACATTTTTGTTGCTTCCAAGTGTTGGCTGTGGTAAATATTGCTGGAGTGCAGGATTGCCACCCTGTGTCCTTTGGATTCTCATCCTCTCAGGTGATAGGCCCAGCAGTGGGTATGCTTGATTGAATGGTAGCTCAATATTTACCTTATCAAGGCACCTCCTTTGCGTTTTCATTACTGGTTCTTACCATGTCCCACTTAGAAACGAGGGTGCGCATTTCTCCACAACCCCTTCAGCATTTATTGTTTGCAGAATTTTTGCTGATGGCCATTATGACTGGTGTGAGCTGATAGTTTTTTGTAATTTGGATTTGCATGTCTTTAATAATTCCTAATGTTCCGCATTTTCCCGTGCTTTGTTTTCTTTCTGTTACACAAAACAGAAAAAAACTGTGAGTACAATAAACCACTTGAAGTGGTCTTCTGGGAAGGCTGCCCTGTTTTGAATTTTTCGTCGATTTTCGACCCCAGGATTTTTTTGAGAACAGGTGACATTTACAGGCTTGTAATGAGTGTGAATATTTAGTGACCACTACTACTGGCTTTAAAGGTGCTGTTGGGGGAAACGGCCACAAGGCGGCAGCATTTCTCCGTTCCCAAAACTGGTTTCTAGGGCAGCACAGCCTTTCTGGAAGTGGAGTTCCCAGGTTGTAAATTAGAATGGAATTTGCTAGGAATAAAACCCGTAACTTAATATTCCATTATTTCTTGTTCGATTTTTTAGTCTTTTTAAATCGAGGTAATGTTTAGAATATTGTTTGTCCTAGGTGTATACAATCTGGTTCATTTGTACATTACATATACACACACACACACACACACACACACACATATGTAATATATTCATGTACAGATACTCTTCCCATGTAAATTATTGCAGAGTGCTCCATTGACCTCCCTTGCTATACGGTCAGTCTCTTTGATAAATGTATTTAGTAGGTATTTGTACGCATATGGTAACCCTAATCTTAATTTTCCATACCACCCACCTTTCCATTTACATAAGAATAGTTAGTTTTCTAAGTCTGTGAGTTTTTTCTCTGTGAAAATGCTATCATTTTTGTCAGTTGTTAGATAACGCCTATAAGTGATATCATACTCTATGTCTTTTTCTTTCTGACTTACGTCATGTTCTGAGATTATATCTAGGCTCATAAATGGTGCCTCAACGAGCAGTGTTTCACTGTTTTCCATGGCTAATATTCCATTATGTACATGGACCACTTCTTCTTTATCCATTCAACCATTGATGGACATTTTGGTTGCTTCCGTGTCTTGGCTATTGTGACAAATCCTGCAGTGAAGCTGTTGCAGCCTGTGCCTTCTCGACTCTGGTATTTTCGGGTGAGAGTTTCAGCGGTGGGCCTGCTGAATGGAATGCTGGCTCAATTTTTATTTTTAAACACAGCTCCTTTCTGTTCTCACTATTGGCTCTTACCACTTTACATCTCACCAGCAGCTAGAGGGTACAAAGTTCTCTAAAACCCCTTCAGCATTTATTGTTTGTAGACCTTTGGCTGATGGTAGTTGACGTGTGTGAGTTGAAATCTTTTTGTAGGCTAGATTTGCATGAGTTTAAAAATTTATGTTGTTGAGCTTTTATCCATTTTCCTTGTTTTTAGAAAAATAATGAGTAAAATTTACCTCTTCATACTATCTCCTTGAAAATTTTGCCAGTTGTGAATTTTTGAGGGCAGTTGTCCTTTACTGTCCTGAGTCCTTGTGAATGTTAAGTGACCGTTAGCTGTGGTTTTAAAGCCGCTCTTGTGGGAAACGGCCACAAGGCGGCAGCATTTCTGCGTTTCCAACTCTGGGTTTTTGGGCAACAGAGGTTTCCTGGAAATCGTGTTTGTAAGCTGCAAATTAGAGCAGAATGTGCCACGGCAAACTCCCAAGAGCTTATATCTCCTTACTTCTTGTTTGTTTTTTACATTTAATTTTTATTTATTATCACAGCAAATTGGATAAAAATACTGTGTTTTTTCTAGCTGTATGGAATCTGGTTCATTATATCAATGTATTGATCTATTCATCTTTGGATCCTTTCCCGTGTAGGTTATTACAGAGTGTTGAGTACACCTCTTTTAGCATTCCATAGGTATTTTGTGATTATATATTTCATATGTATTACTACATGTCTGTTAACCCCCATATCCTAATTCATACATTCCTTACGCCTTTCCATTTGGTTAAACATAATTTGGTTTTCTGAATCTATGAGTGTCCTTCTCTTGGAAATTATTTCATAGGTATCAATTTTTAGGTAACACCTATAAGTGATGTAATAGGATATCTGTCTTTCGTTTTCTTTCTTACTTCAGGTAGGGTGATTATCTCTAGATCCTTCTATGCTGGTGCCAACAGCATTGTTCCATGCTTTTGCATGGCTAATATTCCATTGTGTACATGGACCACTTCTTCTTGGTGCATTTTTCTGTTGATGGACATTTTGGTTTCTTCCAGCTCTTGGCTATGGTACATGTTGCTGCAGTGAAGGATTGCCAGCCTGTGTCTTTTTGATTCAGGTCTACTCAGCTGATAGGCCCATCAGTGGGCCTACCTGATCACATAGTAGCTCAAGTTTTACCTTTAAACACACCTCCATTTTGTTCTCTGTACTGGCTGTTACCAGGTTACATCCCATCAGCAGCTAGAGGGTACACAGTTCTCTAAAACCCCTTCAGCATTTATACTATGTAGACTTTTTTGCTGATGATCCTTCTGACGGCTGTGAGGTGAACGTGTTTCTAGACCGGATTTGCATGGCTTTATTAATTCCTGACGTTGAGCGTTTTTCCATGCCTTTTTCTATAACAAAAAAAGAGACAGAATATAAAATATGCATAAAATATGCCTCTTGAAATTGTCGTTTTGAAATATGGATGTCTTTTGAGATTTTTGCTCGATTTACGACCGAAGGATTGTTTTGAGGACAGGTGTCATTTACAGGCCTGCAATTATTTTGACTATCAAGTAACCATTACAGCTGCAGTTAGAGCTGCTGTTGTGTGAAACGGCCACAAGGCGGCAGCAGTTCTCATTAACCAAATCTGGCTACTAGGGAAACAGAGCCTCAATGGAAGTCCTGTTCTAGGTTGCAAATTAGAATGGAATGGGCCAGGAAAAAGCCCCTTAAGTTTATATCTCACTAAATATTGTTCCTTTTTAAAATTTAATTTTCATTGTTTATCACAGCAAGTGTGATTACAATGTTTTGCTTGTTGTAGGTGTGCAAGGTGTGGTTGTTTTCCACGTATACCTATCTCTTTTCTTCTTCGGATCCTTTTCCCATTTTAGGTTATGACACAATGTTGAGTAGTCTTCTCTTGGTATTCCGTAGGTCTTTGGTGATTATATACTTCACCTGTGTTTGTATATCTCTGTTAACTCTGACATCCTAATGTATCCAATCCTCACACCTTTCCATTGGTGAACCATAAGTTTGTTTAATGAATCTGTGATTGCCTTTCTCTGTGGAAATATCTTCACTGGTATCAACTTTTAGGTAACACCTATAAGTGGTATCACAGGATACGTGTCTTTCGCTTTCTGACTTACTACAAGTTGCGTGATTACTTCTAGACTCATCTGTGGTGATGCAAATGGCATTGTGTCATTGTTTTCCTTGGCTAATATTCCATCTGTACGTGGACCAGTTTTTCTTTGTCCACTCACCTGTTGATGGACTTTTGGGTTGCTTCCATGTCTTGGTTATTGTAACACTGCTGAAATGCACATTTGCCTGCCTGTGTCTTTCAACTATGTCTTCTTCGGTTATAGGCCCAGGAGAGGGCCTGTTGGATCATATGGTAGCAAAATGTTTACCTTGTAAAGGCGTCTCCATTCTGTTCTCACTAATGGCTCTTACCAGGTTATGTTCCACTTAAATTTGAGGGTATGCCCTTGTCCACAACCCTTTCAGCATTTATTGTTTGTAGTTTTTCTGCTGATGTTTATTCTGACAGGTGTGAGCTGACACCTCTTTGAGGTTGGATTTGCACGCATCTCATAATCCCTTGAAATTGAACTTTCAGGCATGTCCTCTTTTTTTTCAAGCTGTGAGTAGCGCTTACCTCTTCAAATGGTTTTCTTGAAGTATGTGTCACATTTTGAAATATTTTGGCCATTACCTCCCTGAAGACATTTTCAGGGCTGCTTTCATTTACAGCCCTCCAGTACTTGTGCATATGAAGTGACCATTAGCACAGATTTTAAAGCTGCTGTTGCAGGTATCGGCCATTGGGCGGCAGCATTTCTCCTTTCCCCATTCTGGGAATTATGGAAAGAGTCCTTCCTGCCAGTGGTGTTCTCGGTTATATATTAGAGAGGAATGTGCCCGGACAAACCCCCAAAAGCTGATGTCTCCTAACTTACGTTTGGTTTCTAAATTGAAATTATATATATTTTTTATTGGAGTAATATTCCATTGTGTACATGGACCACTTCTTCTTTGTGCCTTCCTCTGTTGACAGACATTTTTGTTGCTTCCAAGTGTTGGCTGTGGTAAATATTGCTGGAGTGCAGGATTGCCACCCTGTGTCCTTTGGATTCTCATCCTCTCAGGTGATAGGCCCAGCAGTGGGTATGCTTGATTGAATGGTAGCTCAATATTTACCTTATCAAGGCACCTCCTTTGCGTTTTCATTACTGGTTCTTACCATGTCCCACTTAGAAACGAGGGTGCGCATTTCTCCACAACCCCTTCAGCATTTATTGTTTGCAGAATTTTTGCTGATGGCCATTATGACTGGTGTGAGCTGATAGTTTTTTGTAATTTGGATTTGCATGTCTTTAATAATTCCTAATGTTCCGCATTTTCCCGTGCTTTGTTTTCTTTCTGTTACACAAAACAGAAAAAAACTGTGAGTACAATAAACCACTTGAAGTGGTCTTCTGGGAAGGCTGCCCTGTTTTGAATTTTTCGTCGATTTTCGACCCCAGGATTTTTTTGAGAACAGGTGACATTTACAGGCTTGTAATGAGTGTGAATATTTAGTGACCACTACTACTGGCTTTAAAGGTGCTGTTGGGGGAAACGGCCACAAGGCGGCAGCATTTCTCCGTTCCCAAAACTGGTTTCTAGGGCAGCACAGCCTTTCTGGAAGTGGAGTTCCCAGGTTGTAAATTAGAATGGAATTTGCTAGGAATAAAACCCGTAACTTAATATTCCATTATTTCTTGTTCGATTTTTTAGTCTTTTTAAATCGAGGTAATGTTTAGAATATTGTTTGTCCTAGGTGTATACAATCTGGTTCATTTGTACATTACATATACACACACACACACACACACACACACACATATGTAATATATTCATGTACAGATACTCTTCCCATGTAAATTATTGCAGAGTGCTCCATTGACCTCCCTTGCTATACGGTCAGTCTCTTTGATAAATGTATTTAGTAGGTATTTGTACGCATATGGTAACCCTAATCTTAATTTTCCATACCACCCACCTTTCCATTTACATAAGAATAGTTAGTTTTCTAAGTCTGTGAGTTTTTTCTCTGTGAAAATGCTATCATTTTTGTCAGTTGTTAGATAACGCCTATAAGTGATATCATACTCTATGTCTTTTTCTTTCTGACTTACGTCATGTTCTGAGATTATATCTAGGCTCATAAATGGTGCCTCAACGAGCAGTGTTTCACTGTTTTCCATGGCTAATATTCCATTATGTACATGGACCACTTCTTCTTTATCCATTCAACCATTGATGGACATTTTGGTTGCTTCCGTGTCTTGGCTATTGTGACAAATCCTGCAGTGAAGCTGTTGCAGCCTGTGCCTTCTCGACTCTGGTATTTTCGGGTGAGAGTTTCAGCGGTGGGCCTGCTGAATGGAATGCTGGCTCAATTTTTATTTTTAAACACAGCTCCTTTCTGTTCTCACTATTGGCTCTTACCACTTTACATCTCACCAGCAGCTAGAGGGTACAAAGTTCTCTAAAACCCCTTCAGCATTTATTGTTTGTAGACCTTTGGCTGATGGTAGTTGACGTGTGTGAGTTGAAATCTTTTTGTAGGCTAGATTTGCATGAGTTTAAAAATTTATGTTGTTGAGCTTTTATCCATTTTCCTTGTTTTTAGAAAAATAATGAGTAAAATTTACCTCTTCATACTATCTCCTTGAAAATTTTGCCAGTTGTGAATTTTTGAGGGCAGTTGTCCTTTACTGTCCTGAGTCCTTGTGAATGTTAAGTGACCGTTAGCTGTGGTTTTAAAGCCGCTCTTGTGGGAAACGGCCACAAGGCGGCAGCATTTCTGCGTTTCCAACTCTGGGTTTTTGGGCAACAGAGGTTTCCTGGAAATCGTGTTTGTAAGCTGCAAATTAGAGCAGAATGTGCCACGGCAAACTCCCAAGAGCTTATATCTCCTTACTTCTTGTTTGTTTTTTACATTTAATTTTTATTTATTATCACAGCAAATTGGATAAAAATACTGTGTTTTTTCTAGCTGTATGGAATCTGGTTCATTATATCAATGTATTGATCTATTCATCTTTGGATCCTTTCCCGTGTAGGTTATTACAGAGTGTTGAGTACACCTCTTTTAGCATTCCATAGGTATTTTGTGATTATATATTTCATATGTATTACTACATGTCTGTTAACCCCCATATCCTAATTCATACATTCCTTACGCCTTTCCATTTGGTTAAACATAATTTGGTTTTCTGAATCTATGAGTGTCCTTCTCTTGGAAATTATTTCATAGGTATCAATTTTTAGGTAACACCTATAAGTGATGTAATAGGATATCTGTCTTTCGTTTTCTTTCTTACTTCAGGTAGGGTGATTATCTCTAGATCCTTCTATGCTGGTGCCAACAGCATTGTTCCATGCTTTTGCATGGCTAATATTCCATTGTGTACATGGACCACTTCTTCTTGGTGCATTTTTCTGTTGATGGACATTTTGGTTTCTTCCAGCTCTTGGCTATGGTACATGTTGCTGCAGTGAAGGATTGCCAGCCTGTGTCTTTTTGATTCAGGTCTACTCAGCTGATAGGCCCATCAGTGGGCCTACCTGATCACATAGTAGCTCAAGTTTTACCTTTAAACACACCTCCATTTTGTTCTCTGTACTGGCTGTTACCAGGTTACATCCCATCAGCAGCTAGAGGGTACACAGTTCTCTAAAACCCCTTCAGCATTTATACTATGTAGACTTTTTTGCTGATGATCCTTCTGACGGCTGTGAGGTGAACGTGTTTCTAGACCGGATTTGCATGGCTTTATTAATTCCTGACGTTGAGCGTTTTTCCATGCCTTTTTCTATAACAAAAAAAGAGACAGAATATAAAATATGCATAAAATATGCCTCTTGAAATTGTCGTTTTGAAATATGGATGTCTTTTGAGATTTTTGCTCGATTTACGACCGAAGGATTGTTTTGAGGACAGGTGTCATTTACAGGCCTGCAATTATTTTGACTATCAAGTAACCATTACAGCTGCAGTTAGAGCTGCTGTTGTGTGAAACGGCCACAAGGCGGCAGCAGTTCTCATTAACCAAATCTGGCTACTAGGGAAACAGAGCCTCAATGGAAGTCCTGTTCTAGGTTGCAAATTAGAATGGAATGGGCCAGGAAAAAGCCCCTTAAGTTTATATCTCACTAAATATTGTTCCTTTTTAAAATTTAATTTTCATTGTTTATCACAGCAAGTGTGATTACAATGTTTTGCTTGTTGTAGGTGTGCAAGGTGTGGTTGTTTTCCACGTATACCTATCTCTTTTCTTCTTCGGATCCTTTTCCCATTTTAGGTTATGACACAATGTTGAGTAGTCTTCTCTTGGTATTCCGTAGGTCTTTGGTGATTATATACTTCACCTGTGTTTGTATATCTCTGTTAACTCTGACATCCTAATGTATCCAATCCTCACACCTTTCCATTGGTGAACCATAAGTTTGTTTAATGAATCTGTGATTGCCTTTCTCTGTGGAAATATCTTCACTGGTATCAACTTTTAGGTAACACCTATAAGTGGTATCACAGGATACGTGTCTTTCGCTTTCTGACTTACTACAAGTTGCGTGATTACTTCTAGACTCATCTGTGGTGATGCAAATGGCATTGTGTCATTGTTTTCCTTGGCTAATATTCCATCTGTACGTGGACCAGTTTTTCTTTGTCCACTCACCTGTTGATGGACTTTTGGGTTGCTTCCATGTCTTGGTTATTGTAACACTGCTGAAATGCACATTTGCCTGCCTGTGTCTTTCAACTATGTCTTCTTCGGTTATAGGCCCAGGAGAGGGCCTGTTGGATCATATGGTAGCAAAATGTTTACCTTGTAAAGGCGTCTCCATTCTGTTCTCACTAATGGCTCTTACCAGGTTATGTTCCACTTAAATTTGAGGGTATGCCCTTGTCCACAACCCTTTCAGCATTTATTGTTTGTAGTTTTTCTGCTGATGTTTATTCTGACAGGTGTGAGCTGACACCTCTTTGAGGTTGGATTTGCATGCATCTCATAATCCCTTGAAATTGAACTTTCAGGCATGTCCTCTTTTTTCTCAAGCTGTGAGTAGCGCTTACCTCTTCAAATGGTTTTCTTGAAGTATGTGTCACATTTTGAAATATTTTGGCCATTACCTCCCTGAAGACATTTTCAGGGCTGCTTTCATTTACAGCCCTCCAGTACTTGTGCATATGAAGTGACCATTAGCACAGATTTTAAAGCTGCTGTTGCAGGTATCGGCCATTGGGCGGCAGCATTTCTCCTTTCCCCATTCTGGGAATTACGGAAAGAGTCCTTCCTGCCAGTGGTGTTCCTCGGTTATATATTAGAGAGGAATGTGCCCGGACAAACCCCCAAAAGCTGATGTCTCCTAACTTACGTTTGGTTTCTAAATTGAAATTATATATATTTTTTATTGGAGTAATATTCCATTGTGTACATGGACCACTTCTTCTTTGTGCCTTCCTCTGTTGACAGACATTTTTGTTGCTTCCAAGTGTTGGCTGTGGTAAATATTGCTGGAGTGCAGGATTGCCACCCTGTGTCCTTTGGATTCTCATCCTCTCAGGTGATAGGCCCAGCAGTGGGTATGCTTGATTGAATGGTAGCTCAATATTTACCTTATCAAGGCACCTCCTTTGCGTTTTCATTACTGGTTCTTACCATGTCCCACTTAGAAACGAGGGTGCGCATTTCTCCACAACCCCTTCAGCATTTATTGTTTGCAGAATTTTTGCTGATGGCCATTATGACTGGTGTGAGCTGATAGTTTTTTGTAATTTGGATTTGCATGTCTTTAATAATTCCTAATGTTCCGCATTTTCCCGTGCTTTGTTTTCTTTCTGTTACACAAAACAGAAAAAAACTGTGAGTACAATAAACCACTTGAAGTGGTCTTCTGGGAAGGCTGCCCTGTTTTGAATTTTTCGTCGATTTTCGACCCCAGGATTTTTTTGAGAACAGGTGACATTTACAGGCTTGTAATGAGTGTGAATATTTAGTGACCACTACTACTGGCTTTAAAGGTGCTGTTGGGGGAAACGGCCACAAGGCGGCAGCATTTCTCCGTTCCCAAAACTGGTTTCTAGGGCAGCACAGCCTTTCTGGAAGTGGAGTTCCCAGGTTGTAAATTAGAATGGAATTTGCTAGGAATAAAACCCGTAACTTAGTATTCCATTATTTCTTGTTCGATTTTTTAGTCTTTTTAAATCGAGGTAATGTTTAGAATATTGTTTGTCCTAGGTGTATACAATCTGGTTCATTTGTACATTACATACACACACACACACACACACACACACACACACACACACATATGTAATATATTCATGTACAGATACTCTTCCCATGTAAATTATTGCAGAGTGCTCCATTGACCTCCCTTGCTATACGGTCAGTCTCTTTGATAAATGTATTTAGTAGGTATTTGTACGCATATGGTAACCCTAATCTTAATTTTCCATACCACCCACCTTTCCATTTACATAAGAATAGTTAGTTTTCTAAGTCTGTGAGTTTTTTCTCTGTGAAAATGCTATCATTTTTGTCAGTTGTTAGATAACGCCTATAAGTGATATCATACTCTATGTCTTTTTCTTTCTGACTTACGTCATGTTCTGAGATTATATCTAGGCTCATAAATGGTGCCTCAACGAGCAGTGTTTCACTGTTTTCCATGGCTAATATTCCATTATGTACATGGACCACTTCTTCTTTATCCATTCAACCATTGATGGACATTTTGGTTGCTTCCGTGTCTTGGCTATTGTGACAAATCCTGCAGTGAAGCTGTTGCAGCCTGTGCCTTCTCGACTCTGGTATTTTCGGGTGAGAGTTTCAGCGGTGGGCCTGCTGAATGGAATGCTGGCTCAATTTTTATTTTTAAACACAGCTCCTTTCTGTTCTCACTATTGGCTCTTACCACTTTACATCTCACCAGCAGCTAGAGGGTACAAAGTTCTCTAAAACCCCTTCAGCATTTATTGTTTGTAGACCTTTGGCTGATGGTAGTTGACGTGTGTGAGTTGAAATCTTTTTGTAGGCTAGATTTGCATGAGTTTAAAAATTTATGTTGTTGAGCTTTTATCCATTTTCCTTGCTTTTAGAAAAATAATGAGTAAAATTTACCTCTTCATACTATCTCCTTGAAAATTTTGCCAGTTGTGAATTTTTGAGGGCAGTTGTCCTTTACTGTCCTGAGTCCTTGTGAATGTTAAGTGACCGTTAGCTGTGGTTTTAAAGCCGCTCTTGTGGGAAACGGCCACAAGGCGGCAGCATTTCTGCGTTTCCAACTCTGGGTTTTTGGGCAACAGAGGTTTCCTGGAAATCGTGTTTGTAAGCTGCAAATTAGAGCAGAATGTGCCACGGCAAACTCCCAAGAGCTTATATCTCCTTACTTCTTGTTTGTTTTTTACATTTAATTTTTATTTATTATCACAGCAAATTGGATAAAAATACTGTGTTTTTTCTAGCTGTATGGAATCTGGTTCATTATATCAATGTATTGATCTATTCATCTTTGGATCCTTTCCCGTGTAGGTTATTACAGAGTGTTGAGTACACCTCTTTTAGCATTCCATAGGTATTTTGTGATTATATATTTCATATGTATTACTACATGTCTGTTAACCCCCATATCCTAATTCATACATTCCTTACGCCTTTCCATTTGGTTAAACATAATTTGGTTTTCTGAATCTATGAGTGTCCTTCTCTTGGAAATTATTTCATAGGTATCAATTTTTAGGTAACACCTATAAGTGATGTAATAGGATATCTGTCTTTCGTTTTCTTTCTTACTTCAGGTAGGGTGATTATCTCTAGATCCTTCTATGCTGGTGCCAACAGCATTGTTCCATGCTTTTGCATGGCTAATATTCCATTGTGTACATGGACCACTTCTTCTTGGTGCATTTTTCTGTTGATGGACATTTTGGTTTCTTCCAGCTCTTGGCTATGGTACATGTTGCTGCAGTGAAGGATTGCCAGCCTGTGTCTTTTTGATTCAGGTCTACTCAGCTGATAGGCCCATCAGTGGGCCTACCTGATCACATAGTAGCTCAAGTTTTACCTTTAAACACACCTCCATTTTGTTCTCTGTACTGGCTGTTACCAGGTTACATCCCATCAGCAGCTAGAGGGTACACAGTTCTCTAAAACCCCTTCAGCATTTATACTATGTAGACTTTTTTGCTGATGATCCTTCTGACGGCTGTGAGGTGAACGTGTTTCTAGACCGGATTTGCATGGCTTTATTAATTCCTGACGTTGAGCGTTTTTCCATGCCTTTTTCTATAACAAAAAAAGAGACAGAATATAAAATATGCATAAAATATGCCTCTTGAAATTGTCGTTTTGAAATATGGATGTCTTTTGAGATTTTTGCTCGATTTACGACCGAAGGATTGTTTTGAGGACAGGTGTCATTTACAGGCCTGCAATTATTTTGACTATCAAGTAACCATTACAGCTGCAGTTAGAGCTGCTGTTGTGTGAAACGGCCACAAGGCGGCAGCAGTTCTCATTAACCAAATCTGGCTACTAGGGAAACAGAGCCTCAATGGAAGTCCTGTTCTAGGTTGCAAATTAGAATGGAATGGGCCAGGAAAAAGCCCCTTAAGTTTATATCTCACTAAATATTGTTCCTTTTTAAAATTTAATTTTCATTGTTTATCACAGCAAGTGTGATTACAATGTTTTGCTTGTTGTAGGTGTGCAAGGTGTGGTTGTTTTCCACGTATACCTATCTCTTTTCTTCTTCGGATCCTTTTCCCATTTTAGGTTATGACACAATGTTGAGTAGTCTTCTCTTGGTATTCCGTAGGTCTTTGGTGATTATATACTTCACCTGTGTTTGTATATCTCTGTTAACTCTGACATCCTAATGTATCCAATCCTCACACCTTTCCATTGGTGAACCATAAGTTTGTTTAATGAATCTGTGATTGCCTTTCTCTGTGGAAATATCTTCACTGGTATCAACTTTTAGGTAACACCTATAAGTGGTATCACAGGATACGTGTCTTTCGCTTTCTGACTTACTACAAGTTGCGTGATTACTTCTAGACTCATCTGTGGTGATGCAAATGGCATTGTGTCATTGTTTTCCTTGGCTAATATTCCATCTGTACGTGGACCAGTTTTTCTTTGTCCACTCACCTGTTGATGGACTTTTGGGTTGCTTCCATGTCTTGGTTATTGTAACACTGCTGAAATGCACATTTGCCTGCCTGTGTCTTTCAACTATGTCTTCTTCGGTTATAGGCCCAGGAGAGGGCCTGTTGGATCATATGGTAGCAAAATGTTTACCTTGTAAAGGCGTCTCCATTCTGTTCTCACTAATGGCTCTTACCAGGTTATGTTCCACTTAAATTTGAGGGTATGCCCTTGTCCACAACCCTTTCAGCATTTATTGTTTGTAGTTTTTCTGCTGATGTTTATTCTGACAGGTGTGAGCTGACACCTCTTTGAGGTTGGATTTGCACGCATCTCATAATCCCTTGAAATTGAACTTTCAGGCATGTCCTCTTTTTTTTCAAGCTGTGAGTAGCGCTTACCTCTTCAAATGGTTTTCTTGAAGTATGTGTCACATTTTGAAATATTTTGGCCATTACCTCCCTGAAGACATTTTCAGGGCTGCTTTCATTTACAGCCCTCCAGTACTTGTGCATATGAAGTGACCATTAGCACAGATTTTAAAGCTGCTGTTGCAGGTATCGGCCATTGGGCGGCAGCATTTCTCCTTTCCCCATTCTGGGAATTATGGAAAGAGTCCTTCCTGCCAGTGGTGTTCCTCGGTTATATATTAGAGAGGAATGTGCCCGGACAAACCCCCAAAAGCTGATGTCTCCTAACTTACGTTTGGTTTCTAAATTGAAATTATATATATTTTTTATTGGAGTAATATTCCATTGTGTACATGGACCACTTCTTCTTTGTGCCTTCCTCTGTTGACAGACATTTTTGTTGCTTCCAAGTGTTGGCTGTGGTAAATATTGCTGGAGTGCAGGATTGCCACCCTGTGTCCTTTGGATTCTCATCCTCTCAGGTGATAGGCCCAGCAGTGGGTATGCTTGATTGAATGGTAGCTCAATATTTACCTTATCAAGGCACCTCCTTTGCGTTTTCATTACTGGTTCTTACCATGTCCCACTTAGAAACGAGGGTGCGCATTTCTCCACAACCCCTTCAGCATTTATTGTTTGCAGAATTTTTGCTGATGGCCATTATGACTGGTGTGAGCTGATAGTTTTTTGTAATTTGGATTTGCATGTCTTTAATAATTCCTAATGTTCCGCATTTTCCCGTGCTTTGTTTTCTTTCTGTTACACAAAACAGAAAAAAACTGTGAGTACAATAAACCACTTGAAGTGGTCTTCTGGGAAGGCTGCCCTGTTTTGAATTTTTCGTCGATTTTCGACCCCAGGATTTTTTTGAGAACAGGTGACATTTACAGGCTTGTAATGAGTGTGAATATTTAGTGACCACTACTACTGGCTTTAAAGGTGCTGTTGGGGGAAACGGCCACAAGGCGGCAGCATTTCTCCGTTCCCAAAACTGGTTTCTAGGGCAGCACAGCCTTTCTGGAAGTGGAGTTCCCAGGTTGTAAATTAGAATGGAATTTGCTAGGAATAAAACCCGTAACTTAATATTCCATTATTTCTTGTTCGATTTTTTAGTCTTTTTAAATCGAGGTAATGTTTAGAATATTGTTTGTCCTAGGTGTATACAATCTGGTTCATTTGTACATTACATATACACACACACACACACACACACACACACATATGTAATATATTCATGTACAGATACTCTTCCCATGTAAATTATTGCAGAGTGCTCCATTGACCTCCCTTGCTATATGGTCAGTCTCTTTGATAAATGTATTTAGTAGGTATTTGTACGCATATGGTAACCCTAATCTTAATTTTCCATACCACCCACCTTTCCATTTACATAAGAATAGTTAGTTTTCTAAGTCTGTGAGTTTTTTCTCTGTGAAAATGCTATCATTTTTGTCAGTTGTTAGATAACGCCTATAAGTGATATCATACTCTATGTCTTTTTCTTTCTGACTTACGTCATGTTCTGAGATTATATCTAGGCTCATAAATGGTGCCTCAACGAGCAGTGTTTCACTGTTTTCCATGGCTAATATTCCATTATGTACATGGACCACTTCTTCTTTATCCATTCAACCATTGATGGACATTTTGGTTGCTTCCGTGTCTTGGCTATTGTGACAAATCCTGCAGTGAAGCTGTTGCAGCCTGTGCCTTCTCGACTCTGGTATTTTCGGGTGAGAGTTTCAGCGGTGGGCCTGCTGAATGGAATGCTGGCTCAATTTTTATTTTTAAACACAGCTCCTTTCTGTTCTCACTATTGGCTCTTACCACTTTACATCTCACCAGCAGCTAGAGGGTACAAAGTTCTCTAAAACCCCTTCAGCATTTATTGTTTGTAGACCTTTGGCTGATGGTAGTTGACGTGTGTGAGTTGAAATCTTTTTGTAGGCTAGATTTGCATGAGTTTAAAAATTTATGTTGTTGAGCTTTTATCCATTTTCCTTGTTTTTAGAAAAATAATGAGTAAAATTTACCTCTTCATACTATCTCCTTGAAAATTTTGCCAGTTGTGAATTTTTGAGGGCAGTTGTCCTTTACTGTCCTGAGTCCTTGTGAATGTTAAGTGACCGTTAGCTGTGGTTTTAAAGCCGCTCTTGTGGGAAACGGCCACAAGGCGGCAGCATTTCTGCGTTTCCAACTCTGGGTTTTTGGGCAACAGAGGTTTCCTGGAAATCGTGTTTGTAAGCTGCAAATTAGAGCAGAATGTGCCACGGCAAACTCCCAAGAGCTTATATCTCCTTACTTCTTGTTTGTTTTTTACATTTAATTTTTATTTATTATCACAGCAAATTGGATAAAAATACTGTGTTTTTTCTAGCTGTATGGAATCTGGTTCATTATATCAATGTATTGATCTATTCATCTTTGGATCCTTTCCCGTGTAGGTTATTACAGAGTGTTGAGTACACCTCTTTTAGCATTCCATAGGTATTTTGTGATTATATATTTCATATGTATTACTACATGTCTGTTAACCCCCATATCCTAATTCATACATTCCTTACGCCTTTCCATTTGGTTAAACATAATTTGGTTTTCTGAATCTATGAGTGTCCTTCTCTTGGAAATTATTTCATAGGTATCAATTTTTAGGTAACACCTATAAGTGATGTAATAGGATATCTGTCTTTCGTTTTCTTTCTTACTTCAGGTAGGGTGATTATCTCTAGATCCTTCTATGCTGGTGCCAACAGCATTGTTCCATGCTTTTGCATGGCTAATATTCCATTGTGTACATGGACCACTTCTTCTTGGTGCATTTTTCTGTTGATGGACATTTTGGTTTCTTCCAGCTCTTGGCTATGGTACATGTTGCTGCAGTGAAGGATTGCCAGCCTGTGTCTTTTTGATTCAGGTCTACTCAGCTGATAGGCCCATCAGTGGGCCTACCTGATCACATAGTAGCTCAAGTTTTACCTTTAAACACACCTCCATTTTGTTCTCTGTACTGGCTGTTACCAGGTTACATCCCATCAGCAGCTAGAGGGTACACAGTTCTCTAAAACCCCTTCAGCATTTATACTATGTAGACTTTTTTGCTGATGATCCTTCTGACGGCTGTGAGGTGAACGTGTTTCTAGACCGGATTTGCATGGCTTTATTAATTCCTGACGTTGAGCGTTTTTCCATGCCTTTTTCTATAACAAAAAAAGAGACAGAATATAAAATATGCATAAAATATGCCTCTTGAAATTGTCGTTTTGAAATATGGATGTCTTTTGAGATTTTTGCTCGATTTACGACCGAAGGATTGTTTTGAGGACAGGTGTCATTTACAGGCCTGCAATTATTTTGACTATCAAGTAACCATTACAGCTGCAGTTAGAGCTGCTGTTGTGTGAAACGGCCACAAGGCGGCAGCAGTTCTCATTAACCAAATCTGGCTACTAGGGAAACAGAGCCTCAATGGAAGTCCTGTTCTAGGTTGCAAATTAGAATGGAATGGGCCAGGAAAAAGCCCCTTAAGTTTATATCTCACTAAATATTGTTCCTTTTTAAAATTTAATTTTCATTGTTTATCACAGCAAGTGTGATTACAATGTTTTGCTTGTTGTAGGTGTGCAAGGTGTGGTTGTTTTCCACGTATACCTATCTCTTTTCTTCTTCGGATCCTTTTCCCATTTTAGGTTATGACACAATGTTGAGTAGTCTTCTCTTGGTATTCCGTAGGTCTTTGGTGATTATATACTTCACCTGTGTTTGTATATCTCTGTTAACTCTGACATCCTAATGTATCCAATCCTCACACCTTTCCATTGGTGAACCATAAGTTTGTTTAATGAATCTGTGATTGCCTTTCTCTGTGGAAATATCTTCACTGGTATCAACTTTTAGGTAACACCTATAAGTGGTATCACAGGATACGTGTCTTTCGCTTTCTGACTTACTACAAGTTGCGTGATTACTTCTAGACTCATCTGTGGTGATGCAAATGGCATTGTGTCATTGTTTTCCTTGGCTAATATTCCATCTGTACGTGGACCAGTTTTTCTTTGTCCACTCACCTGTTGATGGACTTTTGGGTTGCTTCCATGTCTTGGTTATTGTAACACTGCTGAAATGCACATTTGCCTGCCTGTGTCTTTCAACTATGTCTTCTTCGGTTATAGGCCCAGGAGAGGGCCTGTTGGATCATATGGTAGCAAAATGTTTACCTTGTAAAGGCGTCTCCATTCTGTTCTCACTAATGGCTCTTACCAGGTTATGTTCCACTTAAATTTGAGGGTATGCCCTTGTCCACAACCCTTTCAGCATTTATTGTTTGTAGTTTTTCTGCTGATGTTTATTCTGACAGGTGTGAGCTGACACCTCTTTGAGGTTGGATTTGCATGCATCTCATAATCCCTTGAAATTGAACTTTCAGGCATGTCCTCTTTTTTCTCAAGCTGTGAGTAGCGCTTACCTCTTCAAATGGTTTTCTTGAAGTATGTGTCACATTTTGAAATATTTTGGCCATTACCTCCCTGAAGACATTTTCAGGGCTGCTTTCATTTACAGCCCTCCAGTACTTGTGCATATGAAGTGACCATTAGCACAGATTTTAAAGCTGCTGTTGCAGGTATCGGCCATTGGGCGGCAGCATTTCTCCTTTCCCCATTCTGGGAATTACGGAAAGAGTCCTTCCTGCCAGTGGTGTTCCTCGGTTATATATTAGAGAGGAATGTGCCCGGACAAACCCCCAAAAGCTGATGTCTCCTAACTTACGTTTGGTTTCTAAATTGAAATTATATATATTTTTTATTGGAGTAATATTCCATTGTGTACATGGACCACTTCTTCTTTGTGCCTTCCTCTGTTGACAGACATTTTTGTTGCTTCCAAGTGTTGGCTGTGGTAAATATTGCTGGAGTGCAGGATTGCCACCCTGTGTCCTTTGGATTCTCATCCTCTCAGGTGATAGGCCCAGCAGTGGGTATGCTTGATTGAATGGTAGCTCAATATTTACCTTATCAAGGCACCTCCTTTGCGTTTTCATTACTGGTTCTTACCATGTCCCACTTAGAAACGAGGGTGCGCATTTCTCCACAACCCCTTCAGCATTTATTGTTTGCAGAATTTTTGCTGATGGCCATTATGACTGGTGTGAGCTGATAGTTTTTTGTAATTTGGATTTGCATGTCTTTAATAATTCCTAATGTTCCGCATTTTCCCGTGCTTTGTTTTCTTTCTGTTACACAAAACAGAAAAAAACTGTGAGTACAATAAACCACTTGAAGTGGTCTTCTGGGAAGGCTGCCCTGTTTTGAATTTTTCGTCGATTTTCGACCCCAGGATTTTTTTGAGAACAGGTGACATTTACAGGCTTGTAATGAGTGTGAATATTTAGTGACCACTACTACTGGCTTTAAAGGTGCTGTTGGGGGAAACGGCCACAAGGCGGCAGCATTTCTCCGTTCCCAAAACTGGTTTCTAGGGCAGCACAGCCTTTCTGGAAGTGGAGTTCCCAGGTTGTAAATTAGAATGGAATTTGCTAGGAATAAAACCCGTAACTTAATATTCCATTATTTCTTTTTCGATTTTTTAGTCTTTTTAAATCGAGGTAATGTTTAGAATATTGTTTGTCCTAGGTGTATACAATCTGGTTCGTTTGTACATTACATATATACACACACACACACACACACACACACACACACACACATATGTAATATATTCATGTACAGATACTCTTCCCATGTAAATTATTGCAGAGTGCTCCATTGACCTCCCTTGCTATACGGTCAGTCTCTTTGATAAATGTATTTAGTAGGTATTTGTACGCATATGGTAACCCTAATCTTAATTTTCCATACCACCCACCTTTCCATTTACATAAGAATAGTTAGTTTTCTAAGTCTGTGAGTTTTTTCTCTGTGAAAATGCTATCATTTTTGTCAGTTGTTAGATAACGCCTATAAGTGATATCATACTCTATGTCTTTTTCTTTCTGACTTACGTCATGTTCTGAGATTATATCTAGGCTCATAAATGGTGCCTCAACGAGCAGTGTTTCACTGTTTTCCATGGCTAATATTCCATTATGTACATGGACCACTTCTTCTTTATCCATTCAACCATTGATGGACATTTTGGTTGCTTCCGTGTCTTGGCTATTGTGACAAATCCTGCAGTGAAGCTGTTGCAGCCTGTGCCTTCTCGACTCTGGTATTTTCGGGTGAGAGTTTCAGCGGTGGGCCTGCTGAATGGAATGCTGGCTCAATTTTTATTTTTAAACACAGCTCCTTTCTGTTCTCACTATTGGCTCTTACCACTTTACATCTCACCAGCAGCTAGAGGGTACAAAGTTCTCTAAAACCCCTTCAGCATTTATTGTTTGTAGACCTTTGGCTGATGGTAGTTGACGTGTGTGAGTTGAAATCTTTTTGTAGGCTAGATTTGCATGAGTTTAAAAATTTATGTTGTTGAGCTTTTATCCATTTTCCTTGTTTTTAGAAAAATAATGAGTAAAATTTACCTCTTCATACTATCTCCTTGAAAATTTTGCCAGTTGTGAATTTTTGAGGGCAGTTGTCCTTTACTGTCCTGAGTCCTTGTGAATGTTAAGTGACCGTTAGCTGTGGTTTTAAAGCCGCTCTTGTGGGAAACGGCCACAAGGCGGCAGCATTTCTGCGTTTCCAACTCTGGGTTTTTGGGCAACAGAGGTTTCCTGGAAATCGTGTTTGTAAGCTGCAAATTAGAGCAGAATGTGCCACGGCAAACTCCCAAGAGCTTATATCTCCTTACTTCTTGTTTGTTTTTTACATTTAATTTTTATTTATTATCACAGCAAATTGGATAAAAATACTGTGTTTTTTCTAGCTGTATGGAATCTGGTTCATTATATCAATGTATTGATCTATTCATCTTTGGATCCTTTCCCGTGTAGGTTATTACAGAGTGTTGAGTACACCTCTTTTAGCATTCCATAGGTATTTTGTGATTATATATTTCATATGTATTACTACATGTCTGTTAACCCCCATATCCTAATTCATACATTCCTTACGCCTTTCCATTTGGTTAAACATAATTTGGTTTTCTGAATCTATGAGTGTCCTTCTCTTGGAAATTATTTCATAGGTATCAATTTTTAGGTAACACCTATAAGTGATGTAATAGGATATCTGTCTTTCGTTTTCTTTCTTACTTCAGGTAGGGTGATTATCTCTAGATCCTTCTATGCTGGTGCCAACAGCATTGTTCCATGCTTTTGCATGGCTAATATTCCATTGTGTACATGGACCACTTCTTCTTGGTGCATTTTTCTGTTGATGGACATTTTGGTTTCTTCCAGCTCTTGGCTATGGTACATGTTGCTGCAGTGAAGGATTGCCAGCCTGTGTCTTTTTGATTCAGGTCTACTCAGCTGATAGGCCCATCAGTGGGCCTACCTGATCACATAGTAGCTCAAGTTTTACCTTTAAACACACCTCCATTTTGTTCTCTGTACTGGCTGTTACCAGGTTACATCCCATCAGCAGCTAGAGGGTACACAGTTCTCTAAAACCCCTTCAGCATTTATACTATGTAGACTTTTTTGCTGATGATCCTTCTGACGGCTGTGAGGTGAACGTGTTTCTAGACCGGATTTGCATGGCTTTATTAATTCCTGACGTTGAGCGTTTTTCCATGCCTTTTTCTATAACAAAAAAAGAGACAGAATATAAAATATGCATAAAATATGCCTCTTGAAATTGTCGTTTTGAAATATGGATGTCTTTTGAGATTTTTGCTCGATTTACGACCGAAGGATTGTTTTGAGGACAGGTGTCATTTACAGGCCTGCAATTATTTTGACTATCAAGTAACCATTACAGCTGCAGTTAGAGCTGCTGTTGTGTGAAACGGCCACAAGGCGGCAGCAGTTCTCATTAACCAAATCTGGCTACTAGGGAAACAGAGCCTCAATGGAAGTCCTGTTCTAGGTTGCAAATTAGAATGGAATGGGCCAGGAAAAAGCCCCTTAAGTTTATATCTCACTAAATATTGTTCCTTTTTAAAATTTAATTTTCATTGTTTATCACAGCAAGTGTGATTACAATGTTTTGCTTGTTGTAGGTGTGCAAGGTGTGGTTGTTTTCCACGTATACCTATCTCTTTTCTTCTTCGGATCCTTTTCCCATTTTAGGTTATGACACAATGTTGAGTAGTCTTCTCTTGGTATTCCGTAGGTCTTTGGTGATTATATACTTCACCTGTGTTTGTATATCTCTGTTAACTCTGACATCCTAATGTATCCAATCCTCACACCTTTCCATTGGTGAACCATAAGTTTGTTTAATGAATCTGTGATTGCCTTTCTCTGTGGAAATATCTTCACTGGTATCAACTTTTAGGTAACACCTATAAGTGGTATCACAGGATACGTGTCTTTCGCTTTCTGACTTACTACAAGTTGCGTGATTACTTCTAGACTCATCTGTGGTGATGCAAATGGCATTGTGTCATTGTTTTCCTTGGCTAATATTCCATCTGTACGTGGACCAGTTTTTCTTTGTCCACTCACCTGTTGATGGACTTTTGGGTTGCTTCCATGTCTTGGTTATTGTAACACTGCTGAAATGCACATTTGCCTGCCTGTGTCTTTCAACTATGTCTTCTTCGGTTATAGGCCCAGGAGAGGGCCTGTTGGATCATATGGTAGCAAAATGTTTACCTTGTAAAGGCGTCTCCATTCTGTTCTCACTAATGGCTCTTACCAGGTTATGTTCCACTTAAATTTGAGGGTATGCCCTTGTCCACAACCCTTTCAGCATTTATTGTTTGTAGTTTTTCTGCTGATGTTTATTCTGACAGGTGTGAGCTGACACCTCTTTGAGGTTGGATTTGCATGCATCTCATAATCCCTTGAAATTGAACTTTCAGGCATGTCCTCTTTTTTCTCAAGCTGTGAGTAGCGCTTACCTCTTCAAATGGTTTTCTTGAAGTATGTGTCACATTTTGAAATATTTTGGCCATTACCTCCCTGAAGACATTTTCAGGGCTGCTTTCATTTACAGCCCTCCAGTACTTGTGCATATGAAGTGACCATTAGCACAGATTTTAAAGCTGCTGTTGAAGGTATCGGCCATTGGGCGGCAGCATTTCTCCTTTCCCCATTCTGGGAATTACGGAAAGAGTCCTTCCTGCCAGTGGTGTTCCTCGGTTATATATTAGAGAGGAATGTGCCCGGACAAACCCCCAAAAGCTGATGTCTCCTAACTTACGTTTGGTTTCTAAATTGAAATTATATATATTTTTTATTGGAGTAATATTCCATTGTGTACATGGACCACTTCTTCTTTGTGCCTTCCTCTGTTGACAGACATTTTTGTTGCTTCCAAGTGTTGGCTGTGGTAAATATTGCTGGAGTGCAGGATTGCCACCCTGTGTCTTTTGGATTCTCATCCTCTCAGGTGATAGGCCCAGCAGTGGGTATGCTTGATTGAATGGTAGCTCAATATTTACCTTATCAAGGCACCTCCTTTGCGTTTTCATTACTGGTTCTTACCATGTCCCACTTAGAAACGAGGGTGCGCATTTCTCCACAACCCCTTCAGCATTTATTGTTTGCAGAATTTTTGCTGATGGCCATTATGACTGGTGTGAGCTGATAGTTTTTTGTAATTTGGATTTGCATGTCTTTAATAATTCCTAATGTTCCGCATTTTCCCGTGCTTTGTTTTCTTTCTGTTACACAAAACAGAAAAAAACTGTGAGTACAATAAACCACTTGAAGTGGTCTTCTGGGAAGGCTGCCCTGTTTTGAATTTTTCGTCGATTTTTGACCCCAGGATTTTTTTGAGAACAGGTGACATTTACAGGCTTGTAATGAGTGTGAATATTTAGTGACCACTACTACTGGCTTTAAAGGTGCTGTTGGGGGAAACGGCCACAAGGCGGCAGCATTTCTCCATTCCCAAAACTGGTTTCTAGGGCAGCACAGCCTTTCTGGAAGTGGAGTTCCCAGGTTGTAAATTAGAATGGAATTTGCTAGGAATAAAACCCGTAACTTAATATTCCATTATTTCTTGTTCGATTTTTTAGTCTTTTTAAATCGAGGTAATGTTTAGAATATTGTTTGTCCTAGGTGTATACAATCTGGTTCGTTTGTACATTACATACACACACACACACACACACACACACATATGTAATATATTCATGTACAGATACTCTTCCCATGTAAATTATTGCAGAGTGCTCCATTGACCTCCCTTGCTATACGGTCAGTCTCTTTGATAAATGTATTTAGTAGGTATTTGTACACATATGGTAACCCTAATCTTAATTTTCCATACCACCCACCTTTCCATTTACATAAGAATAGTTAGTTTTCTAAGTCTGTGAGTTTTTTCTCTGTGAAAATGCTATCATTTTTGTCAGTTGTTAGATAACGCCTATAAGTGATATCATACTCTATGTCTTTTTCTTTCTGACTTACGTCATGTTCTGAGATTATATCTAGGCTCATAAATGGTGCCTCAACGAGCAGTGTTTCACTGTTTTCCATGGCTAATATTCCATTATGTACATGGACCACTTCTTCTTTATCCATTCAACCATTGATGGACATTTTGGTTGCTTCCGTGTCTTGGCTATTGTGACAAATCCTGCAGTGAAGCTGTTGCAGCCTGTGCCTTCTCGACTCTGGTATTTTCGGGTGAGAGTTTCAGCGGTGGGCCTGCTGAATGGAATGCTGGCTCAATTTTTATTTTTAAACACAGCTCCTTTCTGTTCTCACTATTGGCTCTTACCACTTTACATCTCACCAGCAGCTAGAGGGTACAAAGTTCTCTAAAACCCCTTCAGCATTTATTGTTTGTAGACCTTTGGCTGATGGTAGTTGACGTGTGTGAGTTGAAATCTTTTTGTAGGCTAGATTTGCATGAGTTTAAAAATTTATGTTGTTGAGCTTTTATCCATTTTCCTTGTTTTTAGAAAAATAATGAGTAAAATTTACCTCTTCATACTATCTCCTTGAAAATTTTGCCAGTTGTGAATTTTTGAGGGCAGTTGTCCTTTACTGTCCTGAGTCCTTGTGAATGTTAAGTGACCGTTAGCTGTGGTTTTAAAGCCGCTCTTGTGGGAAACGGCCACAAGGCGGCAGCATTTCTGCGTTTCCAACTCTGGGTTTTTGGGCAACAGAGGTTTCCTGGAAATCGTGTTTGTAAGCTGCAAATTAGAGCAGAATGTGCCACGGCAAACTCCCAAGAGCTTATATCTCCTTACTTCTTGTTTGTTTTTTACATTTAATTTTTATTTATTATCACAGCAAATTGGATAAAAATACTGTGTTTTTTCTAGCTGTATGGAATCTGGTTCATTATATCAATGTATTGATCTATTCATCTTTGGATCCTTTCCCGTGTAGGTTATTACAGAGTGTTGAGTACACCTCTTTTAGCATTCCATAGGTATTTTGTGATTATATATTTCATATGTATTACTACATGTCTGTTAACCCCCATATCCTAATTCATACATTCCTTACACCTTTCCATTTGGTTAAACATAATTTGGTTTTCTGAATCTATGAGTGTCCTTCTCTTGGAAATTATTTCATGGGTATCAATTTTTAGGTAACACCTATAAGTGATGTAATAGGATATCTGTCTTTCGTTTTCTTTCTTACTTCAGGTAGGGTGATTATCTCTAGATCCTTCTATGCTGGTGCCAACAGCATTGTTCCATGCTTTTGCATGGCTAATATTCCATTGTGTACATGGACCACTTCTTCTTGGTGCATTTTTCTGTTGATGGACATTTTGGTTTCTTCCAGCTCTTGGCTATGGTACATGTTGCTGCAGTGAAGGATTGCCAGCCTGTGTCTTTTTGATTCAGGTCTACTCAGCTGATAGGCCCATCAGTGGGCCTACCTGATCACATAGTAGCTCAAGTTTTACCTTTAAACACACCTCCATTTTGTTCTCTGTACTGGCTGTTACCAGGTTACATCCCATCAGCAGCTAGAGGGTACACAGTTCTCTAAAACCCCTTCAGCATTTATACTATGTAGACTTTTTTGCTGATGATCCTTCTGACGGCTGTGAGGTGAACGTGTTTCTAGACCGGATTTGCATGGCTTTATTAATTCCTGACGTTGAGCGTTTTTCCATGCCTTTTTCTATAACAAAAAAAGAGACAGAATATAAAATATGCATAAAATATGCCTCTTGAAATTGTCGTTTTGAAATATGGATGTCTTTTGAGATTTTTGCTCGATTTACGACCGAAGGATTGTTTTGAGGACAGGTGTCATTTACAGGCCTGCAATTATTTTGACTATCAAGTAACCATTACAGCTGCAGTTAGAGCTGCTGTTGTGTGAAACGGCCACAAGGCGGCAGCAGTTCTCATTAACCAAATCTGGCTACTAGGGAAACAGAGCCTCAATGGAAGTCCTGTTCTAGGTTGCAAATTAGAATGGAATGGGCCAGGAAAAAGCCCCTTAAGTTTATATCTCACTAAATATTGTTCCTTTTTAAAATTTAATTTTCATTGTTTATCACAGCAAGTGTGATTACAATGTTTTGCTTGTTGTAGGTGTGCAAGGTGTGGTTGTTTTCCATGTATACCTATCTCTTTTCTTCTTCGGATCCTTTTCCCATTTTAGGTTATGACACAATGTTGAGTAGTCTTCTCTTGGTATTCCGTAGGTCTTTGGTGATTATATACTTCACCTGTGTTTGTATATCTCTGTTAACTCTGACATCCTAATGTATCCAATCCTCACACCTTTCCATTGGTGAACCATAAGTTTGTTTAATGAATCTGTGATTGCCTTTCTCTGTGGAAATATCTTCACTGGTATCAACTTTTAGGTAACACCTATAAGTGGTATCACAGGATACGTGTCTTTCGCTTTCTGACTTACTACAAGTTGCGTGATTACTTCTAGACTCATCTGTGGTGATGCAAATGGCATTGTGTCATTGTTTTCCTTGGCTAATATTCCATCTGTACGTGGACCAGTTTTTCTTTGTCCACTCACCTGTTGATGGACTTTTGGGTTGCTTCCATGTCTTGGTTATTGTAACACTGCTGAAATGCACATTTGCCTGCCTGTGTCTTTCAACTATGTCTTCTTCGGTTATAGGCCCAGGAGAGGGCCTGTTGGATCATATGGTAGCAAAATGTTTACCTTGTAAAGGCGTCTCCATTCTGTTCTCATTAATGGCTCTTACCAGGTTATGTTCCACTTAAATTTGAGGGTATGCCCTTGTCCACAACCCTTTCAGCATTTATTGTTTGTAGTTTTTCTGCTGATGTTTATTCTGACAGGTGTGAGCTGACACCTCTTTGAGGTTGGATTTGCATGCATCTCATAATCCCTTGAAATTGAACTTTCAGGCATGTCCTCTTTTTTTTCAAGCTGTGAGTAGCGCTTACCTCTTCAAATGGTTTTCTTGAAGTATGTGTCACATTTTGAAATATTTTGGCCATTACCTCCCTGAAGACATTTTCAGGGCTGCTTTCATTTACAGCCCTCCAGTACTTGTGCATATGAAGTGACCATTAGCACAGATTTTAAAGCTGCTGTTGAAGGTATCGGCCATTGGGTGGCAGCATTTCTCCTTTCCCCATTCTGGGAATTACGGAAAGAGTCCTTCCTGCCAGTGGTGTTCCTCGGTTATATATTAGAGAGGAATGTGCCCGGACAAACCCCCAAAAGCTGATGTCTCCTAACTTACGTTTGGTTTCTAAATTGAAATTATATATATTTTTTATTGGAGTAATATTCCATTGTGTACATGGACCACTTCTTCTTTGTGCCTTCCTCTGTTGACAGACATTTTTGTTGCTTCCAAGTGTTGGCTGTGGTAAATATTGCTGGAGTGCAGGATTGCCACCCTGTGTCTTTTGGATTCTCATCCTCTCAGGTGATAGGCCCAGCAGTGGGTATGCTTGATTGAATGGTAGCTCAATATTTACCTTATCAAGGCACCTCCTTTGCGTTTTCATTACTGGTTCTTACCATGTCCCACTTAGAAACGAGGGTGCGCATTTCTCCACAACCCCTTCAGCATTTATTGTTTGCAGAATTTCTGCTGATGGCCATTATGACTGGTGTGAGCTGATAGGTTTTTGTAATTTGGATTTGCATGTCTTTAATAATTCCTAATGTTCCGCATTTTCCCATGCTTTGTTTTCTTTCTGTTACACAAAACAGAAAAAAACTGTGAGTACAATAAACCACTTGAAGTGGTCTTCTGGGAAGGCTGCCCTGTTTTGAATTTTTCATCGATTTTTGACCCCAGGAATTTTTGAGAACAGGTGACATTTACAGGCTTGTAATGAGTGTGAATATTTAGTGACCACTACTACTGGCTTTAAAGGTGCTGTTGGGGGAAACGGCCACAAGGCGGCAGCATTTCTCCGTTCCCAAAACTGGTTTCTAGGGCAGCACAGCCTTTCTGGAAGTGGAGTTCCCAGGTTGTAAATTAGAATGGAATTTGCTAGGAATAAAACCCGTAACTTAATATTCCATTATTTCTTGTTCGATTTTTTAGTCTTTTTAAATCGAGGTAATGTTTAGAATATTGTTTGTCCTAGGTGTATACAATCTGGTTCATTTGTACATTACATACACACACACACACACACACACACATATGTAATATATTCATGTACAGATACTCTTCCCATGTAAATTATTGCAGAGTGCTCCATTGACCTCCCTTGCTATACGGTCAGTCTCTTTGATAAATGTATTTAGTAGGTATTTGTACACATATGGTAACCCTAATCTTAATTTTCCATACCACCCACCTTTCCATTTACATAAGAATAGTTAGTTTTCTAAGTCTGTGAGTTTTTTCTCTGTGAAAATGCTATCATTTTTGTCAGTTGTTAGATAACGCCTATAAGTGATATCATACTATATGTCTTTTTCTTTCTGACTTACGTCATGTTCTGAGATTATATCTAGGCTCATAAATGGTGCCTCAACGAGCAGTGTTTCACTGTTTTCCATGGCTAATATTCCATTATGTACATGGACCACTTCTTCTTTATCCATTCAACCATTGATGGACATTTTGGTTGCTTCCGTGTCTTGGCTATTGTGACAAATCCTGCAGTGAAGCTGTTGCAGCCTGTGCCTTCTCGACTCTGGTATTTTCGGGTGAGAGTTTCAGCGGTGGGCCTGCTGAATGGAATGCTGGCTCAATTTTTATTTTTAAACACAGCTCCTTTCTGTTCTCACTATTGGCTCTTACCACTTTACATCTCACCAGCAGCTAGAGGGTACAAAGTTCTCTAAAACCCCTTCAGCATTTATTGTTTGTAGACCTTTGGCTGATGGTAGTTGACGTGTGTGAGTTGAAATCTTTTTGTAGGCTAGATTTGCATGAGTTTAAAAATTTATGTTGTTGAGCTTTTATCCATTTTCCTTGTTTTTAGAAAAATAATGAGTAAAATTTACCTCTTCATACTATCTCCTTGAAAATTTTGCCAGTTGTGAATTTTTGAGGGCAGTTGTCCTTTACTGTCCTGAGTCCTTGTGAATGTTAAGTGACCGTTAGCTGTGGTTTTAAAGCCGCTCTTGTGGGAAACGGCCACAAGGCGGCAGCATTTCTGCGTTTCCAACTCTGGGTTTTTGGGCAACAGAGGTTTCCTGGAAATCGTGTTTGTAAGCTGCAAATTAGAGCAGAATGTGCCACGGCAAACTCCCAAGAGCTTATATCTCCTTACTTCTTGTTTGTTTTTTACATTTAATTTTTATTTATTATCACAGCAAATTGGATAAAAATACTGTGTTTTTTCTAGCTGTATGGAATCTGGTTCATTATATCAATGTATTGATCTATTCATCTTTGGATCCTTTCCCGTGTAGGTTATTACAGAGTGTTGAGTACACCTCTTTTAGCATTCCATAGGTATTTTGTGATTATATATTTCATATGTATTACTACATGTCTGTTAACCCCCATATCCTAATTCATACATTCCTTACACCTTTCCATTTGGTTAAACATAATTTGGTTTTCTGAATCTATGAGTGTCCTTCTCTTGGAAATTATTTCATGGGTATCAATTTTTAGGTAACACCTATAAGTGATGTAATAGGATATCTGTCTTTCGTTTTCTTTCTTACTTCAGGTAGGGTGATTATCTCTAGATCCTTCTATGCTGGTGCCAACAGTATTGTTCCATGCTTTTGCATGGCTAATATTCCATTGTGTACATGGACCACTTCTTCTTGGTGCATTTTTCTGTTGATGGACATTTTGGTTTCTTCCAGCTCTTGGCTATGGTACATGTTGCTGCAGTGAAGGATTGCCAGCCTGTGTCTTTTTGATTCAGGTCTACTCAGCTGATAGGCCCATCAGTGGGCCTACCTGATCACATAGTAGCTCAAGTTTTACCTTTAAACACACCTCCATTTTGTTCTCTGTACTGGCTGTTACCAGGTTACATCCCATCAGCAGCTAGAGGGTACACAGTTCTCTAAAACCCCTTCAGCATTTATACTATGTAGACTTTTTTGCTGATGATCCTTCTGACGGCTGTGAGGTGAACGTGTTTCTAGACCGGATTTGCATGGCTTTATTAATTCCTGACGTTGAGCGTTTTTCCATGCCTTTTTCTATAACAAAAAAAGAGACAGAATATAAAATATGCATAAAATATGCCTCTTGAAATTGTCGTTTTGAAATATGGATGTCTTTTGAGATTTTTGCTCGATTTACGACCGAAGGATTGTTTTGAGGACAGGTGTCATTTACAGGCCTGCAATTATTTTGACTATCAAGTAACCATTACAGCTGCAGTTAGAGCTGCTGTTGTGTGAAACGGCCACAAGGCGGCAGCAGTTCTCATTAACCAAATCTGGCTACTAGGGAAACAGAGCCTCAATGGAAGTCCTGTTCTAGGTTGCAAATTAGAATGGAATGGGCCAGGAAAAAGCCCCTTAAGTTTATATCTCACTAAATATTGTTCTTTTTTTAATTTAATTTTCATTGTTTATCACAGCAAGTGTGATTACAATGTTTTGCTTGTTTTAGGTGTGCAAGGTGTGGTTGTTTTCCACGTATACCTATCTCTTTTCTTCTTTGGATCCTTTTCTCATTTTAGGTTATGACACAATGTTGAGTAGTCTTCTCTTGGTATTCCGTAGGTCTTTGGTGGTTATATACTTCACCTGTGTTTGTATATCTCTGTTAACTCTGACATCCTAATGTATCCAATCCTCACACCTTTCCATTGGTGAACCATAAGTTTGTTTAATGAATCTGTGATCGCCTTTCTCTGTGGAAGTATGTTCACTGGTATCAATTTTTAGGTAACACGTAAAAGTGATGTCGTAGAATATATGTCTTTCGTTTTCTTTCTTACTTCAGGTGGGGTGATTATCTGTAGATCTTTCTATGGTGGTGCCAACGGCAATGTTCCATGCTTTTCCTTGGCTAATATTCCATTGTGTACATGGACCAATTTTTCGTGGTGCATTTTTCTGTTGATGGACATTTTGGTTTCTTCCAAGTCTTGGCTATGGTACATGTTGCTGCAGTGAAGGATTGCCAGCCTGTGTGTTTTTGATTCAGGTCTACTCAGGTGATCGGCCCATCAGTGGGCTTACCAGATCGCATGGTAGCTCAATTTTTACCTTTAAACGCACCTCCATTGTGTTCTCACTACTGGCTTTTACCAGGTGACATCCCAGCAGCAGCTAGAGGGTACACAGTTCTCCAAAACCCCTTCAACATTTATTCTTGTAGACTTTTTTGATGACGATCATTCTGACAGCTCTGAGGTGAATATTTTTTTAGACTGGATTTGCATGCCTTTATTAGTTACTGATGTTGAGCCGTTTTCCTTGCCCTTTTTTTAACAAAAAAAAAGACAGAAAAAAAAAAGAGAATACAAAAGGAGCGAAAAATATGCCTCTTGAAATTGTCATTTTAAAATGTTCATGTCTTTTGTCATTTTAAAATGTGCACATCTTTTGAGTTTTTTGCTGGATTTATGACCCAAGGATTTGTTTAAAGGCCAGGTGTCATTTACAGGCATGCAATTATTTAGACTATCAAGTGAGCATTAGCGCTGTGTTTTTTTTTAACACCGTTTTTTGGGTATAATTGCCTTAGAATGGTGTGTTAGTTTCTGTTTATAACAAAGTGAATCAGTTATACATATACATATGTTCCCATATCTCTTCCCTCTTGCATCTACCTCCCTCTCACCCTCCCTATCCCACCCCTCCAGGCGGTCACAAAGCCCGGAGCTGATATACCTGCTCTATACAGCTGCTTCCCACTAGCTATCTATCTTACGTTTGATAGTGTATATATGTCCATGCCTCTCTCGCTTTGTCACAGCTCACCCTCCCCCCTCCCCGTATCTTCAAGTCTGTTCTCCAGTAGGTCTGTGTATTTATTCCTGTCTTACCCCTCGTTTCTTCATGGCATTTTTTTCCTTAAATTCCATATATATTTGTTAGCATACGATATTTGTCTTTCTCTTTCTGACTTACTTCACTCTGTATGACAGATCTAGGTCTATCCACCTCATTACAAATAGCTCAATTTCGTTTCTGTTTATGGCTGAATAATATTCCATTGTATATATGTGTCACATCTTCTTTATCCATTCATCCGATGATGGGCACTTAGGTTGTTTCCATCTCCGGGCTATTTTAAATAGAGCTGCAATGAACATTTTGGTACATGACTCTTTTTGAATTATGGTTTTCTCAGGGTATATGCCCAGTAGTGGGATCGCTGGGTCATATGGTAGGTCTATTTGTTGTTTTTTAAGGATCCTCCATACTGTTCTCCATAGTGGCTGTACCAATTCACATTCCCACCAGCAGTGAAGGAGTGTTTCCTTTTCTCCACACTCTCTCCAGAATTTATTGTTTCTAGATTTTTTGATGATGGCCATTCTGACTGGTGTGAGATGATATCTCATTGTAGTTTTGATTTGTATTTCCCTAATGATTAATGATGTTGAGCATTCTTTCATGTGTTTGTTGGCAGTCTGTATATCTTCTTTGGAGAAATGTCTATTTAGGTATTCTGCCCATTTTTGGATTGGGTTGTTGTTTTTATTGTTATTGAGCTGAATGAGCTGCTTTTAATTTTGGGGAATTAATCCTTTGTCTGTTGCTTCATTTGCAAATATTTTCTCCCATTCTGAGGGTTGCCTTTTGGTCTTGTTTATGGTTTCCTTTGCTGTGCAAAAGCTTTGACGTTTCATTAGGTCCCATTTGTTCATTTTTTGTTTTTAATTCCATTTCTCTAGGCGGTGGGTCAAAAAGAATCTTGCTGTGATTTATGTCATAGAGTGTTCTGCCTATGATTTCCTCTAAGAGTTTGATAGAGTCTGGCCTTACATTTAGGTCTTTAATCCATTTTGAGCTTATTTTTGTGTATGGTGTTAGGGAGTGATCTAATCTCATACTTTTACATGTAACCCTCCCGTTTCCCCAGCACCACTTATTGAAGAGGCTGTCCTTTCTCCACTGTACATTCCTGCCTCCTTGATCAAAGATAAGGTGACCATATGTGTGTGGGTTTATCTTTGGGCTTTCTATCCTGTTCCATTGATCTATCTTTCTCTTTTTGTGCCAGTACCATACTGTCTTGATTACTGTAGCTTTGTCATATAGTCTGAAGTCAGGGAGCCTGATTCCTCCAGCTTCGTTTTTCGTTCTCAAGATTGCTTTGGCTATTCGGGGTATTTTGTGTTTCCATACAAATTGTGAAACATTTTGTTCTAGTTTTGTGAAAAATGCCAGTGGTAGTTTGATAGGGATTGCATTGAATCTGTAGATTGCTTTGGGTAGTAGAGTCATTTTCACAATGTTGATTCTTCAATCCAAGCACATGGTCTAGCTCTCCATCTATTTGTATCATCTTTAATTTCTTTCATCAGTGTCTTATAATTTTCTGCATACAGTTCTTTTGTCTCCTTAGGTAGGTTTATTCCTAGATGTTTTATGCTTTCTGTTTCAGTGGTAAATGGGAGTGTTTTCTTGATTTCACTTTCAGATTTTTCATCATTAGTGTATAGGAATGCAAGAGATTTCTATGCATTAATTTTGTATCCTGAAACTTTACCAAATTCATTGATTAGCTCTAGTAGTTTTCTGGTAGCATCTTTAGGATTCTGTATGTATAGTATCATGTCATCTGCAAACAGTGACAGCTTTACTTCTTCTTTTCCGGTTTGGATTCCTTTTCTTTCCTTTTCTTCTCTGATTGCTGTGGCTAAAACTTCCAATACTATATTGAATAAGAGTGGTGAGAGTGGGCAACCTTGTCTTTTTCCTGATCTTCGTGTAAATGCTTTCAGTTTTTCATCATTGAGGATGACGTTGGCTGTGGGTTTGTCATATGTGGCCTTTATTATGTTGAGGAAAGTTCCTTCTATGCCTACTTTCTGCAGGGTTGTTATAAATGGGTGTTGAATTTTGTCAAAAGCTTTCTCTGTATCTATTGAGATGATCACACGATTTTTCTCTTTCAATTTGTTAATATGGTTTATCACATTGATTTGCGTATATTGAAGAATCCTTGCATTCCTGGAATAAACCCCACTTGATCATGGTGTATGATCCTTTTAATGTGCTGTTGGATTCTGTTTGCTAGTATTTTGTTGAGGATTTTTGCATCTATGTTCATCAGTGATATTGGCCTGTAGTTTTCTTTCTTTGTGACATCCTTGTGTGGTTTTGGTATGAAGGTGATGGTGGCCTCGTAGAATGAATTTGGGAGTGTTCCTCCCTCCGCTATATTTTGGAAGAGTTTGAGAAGGATAGGTGATAGTTCTTCTCTAAATGTTTCATAGAATTCGCCTGTGAAGCCATCTGGTCCTGGGCTTTTGTTTGTTGGAAGATTTTTAATCACAGTTTCAATTTCAGTGCTTGTGATTGGTCTGTTCATATTTTCTATTTCTTCCTGATTCAGTCTTGGCAGGTTGTGCATTTCTAAGAATTTGTCCATTTCTTCCAGCTTGTCCATTTTATTGGCATAGCGTTGCTTGTAGTAATCTCTCATGATCTTTTGTATTTCTGCAGTGTCAGTTGTTACTTCTCCTTTTTCATTTATAATTCTATTGATTTGAGTCTTCTCCCTTTTTTCGTGATGAGTCTGGCTAATGGTTTATCTATTTTGTTTATCTTCTCAAAGAACCAGCTTCTGGTTTTACTGATCTTTGCTATTGTTTCCTTCATTTCTTTTTCATTTATTTCTGATCTGATTTTTATGATTCTTTCCTTCTGCTAACTTTGGGGTTTTTTTGTTCTTTCTCTAATTGCTTCAGGTGCAAGATTAGGTTTTTTATTCGAGATGTTTACTGTTTCTTAAGGTGGGCTTGTATTGTTATAAACTTCCCTCTTAGAACTGCTTTTGCTGCAACCCGTAGGTTTTGAGTCGTCGTGTCTCCATTGTCATTTGTTTCTAGGTATTTTGTTTTTTCCTCTTTGATTTCTTCAGTGATCACTTCACTATTAAATAGTGTATTGTTTAGCCTCCATGTGTTTGTATTTTTTACAGATATTTCCTGTAATTGATATCTAGTTTTATGGCGTTGTGGTCGGAAAAGATACTTGATGTAATTTCAGTTTTCTTAAATTTACCAAGGCTTGATTTGTGACCCAAGATATGATGTATCCTGGGGAATGTTCCATGAGCACTTGAGAAAAATGTGTATTCTGTTGTTTTTGGATGGAGTGTCCTATAAATATCAATTAAGTCCATCTTGTTTAATGTATCATTTAAAGCTTGTGTTTCCTTATTTATTTTCATTTTGGATGATCTGTCCATTGGTGAAAGTGGGGTGTTAAAGTCCCCTACTATGAAAGTGTTACTGTCGATTTCCCCTTTTATGGCTGTTAGTATTTGCCTTATGTATTGAGATGCTCATATGTTGGGTGCATAAATATTTACAATTGTTATATCTTCTTCTTGGATCAATCCCTTGATCATTATGTAGTGTCCTTCTTTGTCTCTTCTAGTAGTCTTTATTTTAAAGTCTATGTTGTCTGATATGAAAATTGCTACTCCAGCTTTCTTTTGGTTTCCATTTGCATGGATTATCATTTTCCATCCCCTTACTTTCAGTCTGTATGTGTCTCTAGGTCTGAAGTGGGTCCCTTGTAGACAGCATATAGAAGGGTCTTGTTTTTGTATCCATTCAGCCAATCTGTGTCTTTTGGTGGGAGCATTTAGTCCATTTACATTTAAGGTAATTATCTATATGTATGTTTGTATTCCCATTTTCTAAATTGTTTTGGGTTCGTTATTGTAGGTCTTTTCCTTCTCTTGTGTTTCTTGCCTAGAGAAGTTCCTTTAGCATTTGGCGTAATGCTGGTTTGGTGGTGCTGAACTCTTTCAGCGTTTGCATGTCTGTAAAGGTTTTAATTTCTCCATCAAATCTGAATGAGATCCTTGCTGGGTAGAGTAATCTTGGTTGCAGGTTTTTCTCTTTCATCACTTTCAGTATGTCCTGCCACTTCCTTCTGGCTTGCAGAGTTTCTGCTGAGAGATCAGCTGTTAACCTAATGGGGATTCCCTTGTGCCTTATTTGTTGTTTTTCCCTTGCTGCTTTTAATATGCTTTCTTTGTATTTAACTTTTGACAGTTTGATTAATGTGTGTCTTGGCGTATTTCTCCTTGGATATATCCTGTATGGGACTCTCTGTGCTTCCTGGACTTGATTAACTATTTCCTTTCCCATATTAGGGAAGTTTTCAAGTACAATCTCTTCAAATATTTTCTCAGTCCCTTTCTTTTTCTCTTCTTCTTCTGGAACCCCTATAATTCGAAGGTTGGTGCGTTTAATGTTGTCCCAGAGGTCTCTGAGACTGTCCTCAGTTCTTTTCATTATTTTTTCTTTATTCTGCTCTGCAGTAGTTGTTTCCACTATTTTATCTTCCAGGTCATGTATTTGTCCTTCTGCCTCAGTTATTCTGCTTTTGACCCCATCTAGAGTATTTTTCATTTCATTTATTGTGCTGTTCATCGCTGTTTGTTTCATCTTAAGTTCTTCTAGGTCCTTGTTAAATGTTTCTTGCATTTTGTCTATTCTATTTCCAAGATTTTGGATCATGTTTACTATCATTATTCTGAGTTTTTTTCAGGTAGACTGCTTATTTCCTCTTCATTTGTTAGGTCTGGTGCGTTTTTTTCTTGCTCCTTCATCTGCGGTGTGTTTTTCTGTCTTCTCATTTTGCTTACCTTACTGTGTTTGGGGTCTCCTTTTTGCAGGCTGTGGGTTCGTAGTTCCTGTTGTTTTTGGTGTCTGTCCCCAGTGGCTAAGGTTGGTTCAGTGGGTTGTGTAGGCTTCTTGGTGGAGGGGACTAGTGCCTGTATTCTGGTGGATGAAGCTGGATCTTGTCTCTCTGGTGGGCAGGTCCATGTCTGGTGGTATTTTGGGGTGTCTGTGGACTTATTATGATTTTAGGCAGCCTCTCTGCTAATGGGTGGGGTTGTGTCCCTGTTTGCTAGTTGTTTGGCATAGGGTGTCCAGCACTGTAACTTGCTGTTCGTTGAGTGCAGCTGGGTGCTGGCATTGAGATGGAGATCTCTGGGAGATTTTCGCCATTTAATATTATGTGGAGCTGGGATGTTTCTTGTTGACCAGTGTCCTGAAGTTGGCTCTCCCACCTCAAAGGCACAGCACTGACTCCTGGCTGCAGCACCAAAAGCCTTTCATCCACACAGCTCAGAATAAAAGGGAGAAAAATTAGAGAGAAAGAATCAGTAGAAGTAGGAAGAAAGAAAGAAAGGAAGGAAGGAAGGAAGGAAGGAAGGAAGGAAGGAAGGAAGGAAGGAAGGATGGATGAAAGAAAGAAAGAAGAAAAGAAGGAAAGAAAGAAAGGAGGGGGGAGGGAGAGAGGGAGGGCGGTGGGAGAAAGGAGGGAAGGAAGGAAGGAAACAAAGAAAGAAAGAAGATAAAGTAAAATAAAATAAAGTAAAATATAATAAAGTTATTAAATTAAAATGTAATAATTAAGAAAATACATTAAAAAGAAACAAAACGAATGGAAAGAACCGTAGGACAAATGGTGGAAGCAAAGCAGTACAGCAAAATCTCATACCGAAGCATACACATACACACTCACAAAAAGAGTAAAAGGGGAAAAAATCATAAATCTTGCTCTCAAAGTCTACCTCGTCAATTTGGGATGATTCGTTGTCTATTCATGTCTTCCACAGATGCAGGGTACATCAAGCAGCTTTAATCCTCTGCTTCTGAGGCTGCTGGGAGAGATTTCCCTTTCTCTTCTTTGTTCTCACAGCTCCCAGTGGCTCAGCTTTGGATTTGGCTCCGCCTCTGCGTGTAGGTCGCTGGAGGGCTTCTGTTTTTTGCTCAGACAGGATGGGGTTAAAGGAGCCACTGATTCAGGGGCTCTGGCTCACTCAGGCTGAGGGGAGGGAGGGACGTGGAATGCGAGGCGAGCCTGCAGCAGCAGAGGCCGGCATGACATTGCACCAGCCTGAGGCCCGCCGTGCGTTCTCCCAGGGAACTTGTCCCTGGATCCCGGGAACCTGGCAGTCGTGGGCTGCACAGGCTCCCCGGAAGGGAGGTGTGGATAGTGACTTGTGCTCTCACACACGCTCCTTGGTGGCGGCAGCAGCAGCCTTAGCGTCTTCCTCCCGTCTTTGGGATCCGTGCTTTTAGCCGCGGCTCGCGCCTGCCTCTGGGATCTACGCTTTTAGCCACGGCTCGCGCCCATCTCTGGGGTTCGTGCTTTTAGCCATGGCTCGCGCTGGTCTCTGGAGTTCCTTTAAGCAGCGCTCTTAATCCCGTCTCCTCATGCACCAGGAAACAAAGAGGGAAGAAAAAGTCTCTTGTTCTTCGGCAGCTCCAGACATTTTCCCGGACTCCCTCCCCGCTAGCCGTGGTGCACTAAACCCAACAGGCTGTGTTCACACAACCAACACCATTTCTCTCCCTGCACTCTGACCAAAGCCCGCGCCTCAGCTCGCAGCCCTGCCCACCCCTGCGGGTGAGCAGACAAGCCTCTCGGGCTGGTGAGTGCCGGTCGGCACCGATTCTCTGTGCGGGAATCTCCCCGCTTTTCCCTCCTCACCCCGTTGCTGTGCTTTCCTCCACAGCTGTGACACTCCCCCTTCCACCACCTGTAGTTTCCGCCTGCGAAGGGGCTTCCTAGTTTGTGGAAACCTTTCCTCCTTCACAGGCCCCTCCCACTGGTGCAAGTCCCTATTCTTTTGTCTCTGTTTTTTCTTTTTTTCTTTTGCCCTACCCACATACATGGGGAGTTTCTTGCCTTTTGGGAGGTCTGAGGTCTTCTGCCAGCATTCAGTAGGTGTTCTGTAGGAGTTGTTCCACGTGTAGATGTATTTCTGGTGTATCTGTGGGGAGGAAGGTGATCGCCGTGTCTTACTCTTCCACCATCTTCCCCTCTGCTCTAGAGCTGTGTTTAAAGCTGCTGTTTTGAGAAATGTTCACAAGGCGGTAGCAGTTCTCCTTTACAAAATCTGGTTACTAGGGCAACAGAGCCTCAATGGAAGTCGTGTTGTAAATTAGAATGCAGTGTGCCAGGAAAAAGGCCATTAAGTTTATGTCTCACTACTTCTTATTCATTTTTTTAATTTTAATTTTTTATCACAGCAACTTTGATAGCAATGTTTTGCTTGTGCTAGGTGTGTGAGATGTGGTCCTTTTACACATATACATATATCTATTCTTCTTCGGATCCTTTTCCCATGTAGGTTATGACATAATGTTGAGTAGTCTTCTCTTGGTGTTCCATAGGTGTTTGGTGATTATATATTTCACCTATGTTTGTATATCTCTGTTAAACCCAATATCCTAATATATACAGTCTCACACCTTTCCTTTGGTGAACCGTAAGTTTGTTTAATGAATCTGTGATTGCCTTTCTCTGTGGAAATATCTTCACTGGTATCAATTTTTAGGTAACACCTCTAAGTGATATCATAGGATATGTGTCTTTTGCTTTCTGACTTACTACAAGTTGCTTGATGACCTCTAGACTCATCTATGGTGCTGCAAATGGCATTGTGCTATTTTTTTCCTTGGCTAATATTCCATCTGTACGTGTACCAGTTCTTCTTTATCCACTCATCTGTTGATGTACTTTGTGTTTGCTTCCATGTCTTGGCTATTGTAATACTGCTGCAATGCAGATTTGCCCTCCAGTGTCTTTCTAATTCTGTCTTCTTATGTTATAGACCCAGGACTGGACCTCCTGGATCATATTGTAGCTCAATGTTTACCTTGTAACGGCACCTCCATTCTGTTCTCATTAGTGGCTCTTACCAGGTTAAGTCCCTCTTAAAGCTGAGGGTACGCACTTCTCCACAACCACTTCAGCATTTATTGTTTGTAGTTTTTTTGCTGATGGTTATGCTGACTGGTGTGAGCTGATACCTCTTTGTAGTTGGACTTGCACGTGTCTCATAATCCCCTGAAATTGAATTTTCAGGCATGTCCTTTTTGTCTTCAAAGTGTGAGTACAACTTACAACTTCAAATTGTTTTCTTGAAGTATGTGCCACATTTTGAATTATTTTGGCCATTATACCCCTCAAGACATTTTGAGGGCAGGTTTCATTTACAGCCCTCCAGTACTTGTGCATATGAAGTGACTATTAGTACAGGTTTTAAAGCTGCTGTTGCAGGTAACGGCCAGAGGGCAGCAGCATTTCTGCTTTCTCCACTCTGGTAACTAGTGGAATAGACCTTCCTGCCAGTGGTGTTCCTTGATTATAATTTAAAGTGGAGTGTCCCCGCATAAACCCACAAAAGCTGATGTCTCCTTACTTATGTTTGTTTTTTAAATTGAATTTACATTTTTTATTGGCATAATATTCCATTCTGTACATGGACCACTTCTTCTTTGTGCATTCCTCTGTTGATGGACATTATCATTGCTTCAAAGTGCTGGCAGTGTTAAATATGGCTGGAGTGCAGGATTGCCAGCCTGTGTCTTTTTGATTCTCATCCTCTCAGGCGATAGGCCCAGCACGGGTATGCTTGATTGAATGGTAGCTCAATGTTTACCTTTCGAGGCAGCTACATTGTGTTTTCATTAGTGGCTCTTACCACGTCCCACTTAGAACCGAGGGTACGCATTTCTCCACAACCCCTTCAGCATTTATTGTTTGCAGAACTTTTGCTGATGACTATTTTGACTGGTGTGAGCTGATAGGTTTTTGTAATTTGGATTTGCATGTCTTTAATAATTCCTAATGTTCAGCATTTTTCCATGCTTTGTTTTCTTTCTGTTAAACAAAAACAGAAAAAAACTGTGATTACAATAAACCTCTTGAAATTGTCTTCTTGGAAGGTTGCCCTCTTGATTTTTTTGGTCAACTTTCGATGCCAGGATGTTTTTTGAGGGTAGGTGTCATTTACAGGACTGCAGTGAGTGTGAATATTTAGTGACCCTTAGCACTGGTTTTAAAGCTGCTGTTGTGGGAAACGGCATTTCTCCACCCACAAATCCGGTTATTAAGGGAAGCAGATCCTTTCTGGAAGTCATGTTACCAGGTTGTAAATTAGAATGCAATGTGCCAGGAAAAAAACCCCATAAGTTTATGTCACATTACTTCTTGTTCGTTGTTTGAATTTTTTTAATCAGGGTAATGATTAGAATATTGTTTGTCCTAGGTGACACAATCTGGTTCGTTTGTACATTATATTTATATATATGTATATGTGTATATATATAGATATATAGATATAGATATATAGATATAGATGTGCAGATCCTCCTCCCATGTAAATTATTGAAGAGTGTCCCGTAGACCTCCATTTCTATATGGCCGGTCTTTTTGACATATGTATTTAATATGCATTTGTACACGTATGGTAAACCTGGTCTTAATTTATCCATTCCCTCCACCTTTCCTTTTAGATAAGCATAATTTGTTTTCTAAGTCTGTGAGTGTCTTTCTCTGTGGAAATATGTTCGTTTGGGTCAGTTGTCAGATAACGCCTATAAGTGATATCATAGGATATGTATTTTGCTTTCCGACTTACCTCACGTTCTGTGATGATCTCTAGGCTCATCTATGGTGTCTCAAAGAGCAGTGTTTCATTGTTTTCCAAGGTTAATATTCCATTGTGTACATGGACCACTTCTTCTTTATCAAATCATCTGTTGATGGACATTTTGGTTGCTTCCGTATCTTGGCTATTGTGAAAGTGGCTGCAGTGCAGCTGTTGCAGCCTCTGTCTTCTCGATTCTGGTCTTCTCAGGTGAGAGGCCCAACATTGGGCCTGCTGGATGGAATGGTGGCTCAGTTTTACATTTCATTTCTTGGTGTGTATGGTATGATGGCCTCTCACTGTTGCGGCCTTTCCCATTGCGGAGCACAGGCTCTGGACGAGCATGCTCAGCGGCTATGCCTCACGGGCCTAGCCACTCCGCGGCATGTGGGATCTTCCCGGACTGGGGCACGAACCCGTGTCCCCTGCATCGGAAGGTGGACTCTCAACCACTGCACCACCAGGGAAGCCCCAGTTTTTACTTTTAAACGAGGTCCTTTCTGTTCTCATTATTGGCTGTAACCACTTTACATCTCACCAGCAGCTAGAGAGTACACAGTTCTCTAAAACCCTTTCAGCATGTATTGTTTGTAGACGTTTTGCTGATGGTAGTTGACGTGTGTGAGTTGAAACCTTTTTGTAGATTAGATTTGCATGAGTCTAATAATTCCTGATGTTGAGCTTTTATCCATTTTCCTTTCTTTTGAAGAAGAGTGTGCAAACTTATCTCTTCATACTATCTCCTTTAAACATTTGCATGTCTTGAATATTTTTGGTCATTCCCTAGCTCAGGACATTTTTTGAGGGCAGGTGTCCTTTACAGCCCTGAGTCTGTGAATGTTAAGTGACCATTAGCAGTCGGTTTAAAGCCGTTCTTGCCGCAAACGGCCACAAGGTGGCAGCATTTCTACATTTCCAACTCTGGGTTTTTGAGCAACAGAGCCTTCCTGGAAATCCTGTCAGTAGGCTGCAAATTAGGGTAGAATGTGCCAGGGCAACCCCCAAGAGCTTGTATCTCCTTACTCCTTGTTTGTTTTTTAAATTTAATTTTATTTAGTATCAGAGTAAATTTGATAAAAATGTTGTGTGTGTTCTAGGTGTACAGAATCTGGTTCATTTTATGTATGTATCGATCTATTCATCTTTGGATCCTTTCCCATGTAGGTTATTACAGAATGTTGAGTAGACCTCTCTTGGTATTCCGTAGGTATTTGGTGATTATATATTTCATGTGTATTAGTACATGTCTGTTAATCCCCATATCCTAATTCATACCTTCCTTACACCTTTCCATTTGGTTAAACATAGTTTTGTTTTCTGAATCTATGAGTGTCCTTCTCTTGGAAAGTATTTCATGGGTATCAATTTTTAGGTAACACCTATAATTGATGTCATAGGATATCTGTCGTTTGGTTTCTTTCTTACTTCAAGTTGGGTGATTATCTCTAGATCCTTCTATGGTGGTGCCAATGGCACTGTTCCATGCTTTTCCATGGCTAATATTCCATTGTGTACACGGACCACTTCTTCTTGGTGCATTTTTCTGTTGATGGACATTTTGGTTTCTTCCAAGTCTTGGCTATGGTACATGTTGCTGCAGTGCAGGATTGCCAGCCTGTGTCTCTTTGATTCTGGTCTACTCAGGTGATAGGCCCATCAGTGATCCTACCGGATCACATGGTAGCTCAATTTTTACCTTTAAACACACCTCCATTCTGTTTTCAGTACTGTCTGTTACCAGGTGACATCCCACCAGCAGCTAGAGGGTACAGAGTTCTCTAAAGCCCCTTCACCATTTATAAGTTGTAGACTTTTTTGCTGGTGATCATTCTGACGGCTGTGAGGTGAACGTTTTTGTAGACTGGATTTGCATGGCTTTATTAATTCCTGATGTTGAGCATGTTTCCTTGCCCTTTTTTAACAAAAAAAAGAGAGGAAAAGAAAGAATACAAAATGTGCGTAAAATATGCCTCTTTAAATTGTCGTTTTGAAATATGCACGTCTTTTGAGATTTTTGCTCGATTTAGTGACCACGGATTTGTTTAGAGGGCAGGTGTCATTAACAAGCCTGGAATTATTTTGAATATCAAGTAACCATTATCGCTGGGTTTAGAGCTGCTGCTGTGTGAAACGGCCACAAAGAGGCACAGTTCTCCTTTAACAAATCTGGTTATTAGGGCAACAGAGCCTTAATGAAAGTTGTGTTCTAGGTTGTAAATTAGAATGCAATGTGCCAGGAAAAAGCCCCTTAACTTTATATCCCACTACTTCTTCGTTTTTTAAATTTAATTTTCATTTTTTATCACAGCAAGTGTGACTACAATGTTTTGCTTGTTCTAGGTGTGCAAGATGTGGTGGTTTTACACATATATCTATTGTTCTTTGGATCCTTTTCCCATGTAGGTTATGACACAATGTTGAGTAGTCTTCTCTTGGTATTCTGTAGGTCTTTGGTGACTATATACTTCACCTGTGTTTGTATATCTCTGTTAACCCCGATATCTTAATGTATCGAATCCTCACACCTTTCCATTGGTGAATCATAAGTTTGTTTAATAAATCTGTGATTGCCTTTCTCTGTGGAAATATCTTCACTGGTGTCAATTTTTAGGTGACACCTATAAGTGATATCATAGTATATGTGTCTTTCACTCTGACTTATGACAAGTTGTGTGATTACTTCTAGACTCATCTACGGTGTTGCAAATGGCATTGTGTCATTTTTTTCCTTGGCTAATATTCGGTCTGTGCATGTACCAGTTCTTCTTTGTCCACTCATCTGTTGATGGAATTTTTGGTTGCTTCCACATCTTGACTATTGTAATACTGCTGCAGTGCACATTTGCCTGCCTGTGTCTTTCCAATTCTGTCATCTTCGGTTTTAGACCAAGTAGTGGGCCCGCTGGATCATATGGTAGCCAATTGTTTACCTTGTAAAGGTACCTCCGTTCTGTTCCATTAATGGCTCTTACCAGGTTATGTCCCATTTAAAGTTGAGGGTATGCACTTCTCCATAACCCCTTCAGCATTTATTGTTTGTATTTTTTCTACTAATTTTTATTCTGACTGCTGTGAGCTGATACCTCTTTGTGGTTGGATTTGCATGTGTCTCATAATGCCTTGAAATTTAGCATTCAGGCATGTCCTTTTTTTTCTTCAAACTGTGAGTACAGCTTACCTCCTCAAATGGTTTTCTTGAAATATGTGCCACATTTTGAAATATTTTGGCCATTACCTCCCTGAAGACATTTTGAGGGCAGGTTTCATTTACAGCCCTCCAGTACTTGTGCATATGAAGTGACTATTAGTACAGGTTTTAAAGCTGCTGTTGCAGGTAACGGCCAGAGGGCGGCAGCATTTCTGCTTTCCCCACTCTGGTAACTAGGGAAACAGACCTTCCTGCCAGTGCTGTTCCTTGGTTATAAATTAAAGTGGAGTGTCCCCGCATAAACCCACAAAAGCTGATGTCTCCTTACTTATGTTTGTTTTTTAAATTGAATTTATATTTTTTATTGGCATAATATTCCATTCTGTACATGGACCACTTCTTCTTTGTGCATTCCTCTGTTGATGGACATTTTCATTGCTTCAAAGTGCTGGCAGTGTTAAATATGGCTGGAGTGCAGGATTGCCAGCCTGTGTCTTTTTGATTCTCATCCTCTCAGGCGATAGGCCCAGCACGGGTATGCTTGATTGAATGGTAGGTCAATGTTTACCTTTCGAGGCAGCTACATTGTGTTTTCATTACTGGTTCTTACCACGTCCCACTTAGAACCGAGGGTACGCATTTCTCCACAACCCCTTCAGCATTTATTGTTTGCAGAACTTTTGCTGATGAGTATTTTGACTGGTGTGAGCTGATAGGTTTTTGTAATTTGGATTTGCATGTCTCTAATAATTCCTAATGTTCAGCTTTTTTCCACACCTTTTTTTATTCTGTTAAGCAAAAACAGGAAAAAACCGTGAGTACAATAAACCTCTTGAAATTGTCTTCTTGGAAGGTTGCCCTCTTGATTTTTTCGGTCGATTTTCGATACCAGGATGTTTTTTGAGGGTAGGTGTCATTTACAGGACTGCAGTGAGTGTGAATATTTAGTGACCCTTAGCACTGGTTTTAAAGCTGCTGTTGTGGGAAATGGCCACAAGTCTGCAGCATTTCTCCATCCCCAAATCTGGTTACTAGGGCAGCAGATCCTTTCTGGAAGTCATGTTACCAGGTTGTAAATTAGAATGCAATGTGCCAGGAAAAAACCCCATAAGTTTATGTCACATTACTTCTTGTTTGTTGTTTGAATTATTTAAATCAGGGTAATGATTAGAATATTGTTTGTCCTAGGTGACACAATCTGGTTCATTTGTACATTATATTTATATATATGTATATGTGTATATATACAGATATATAGATATAGATATAGATATATAGATATAGATGTGCAGATCCTCCTCCCATGTAAATTATTGAAGAGTGTCCCGTAGACCTCCATTTCTATATGGCTGGTCTTTTTGACATATGTATTTAATATGCATTTGTACACGTATGGTAAACCTGGTCTTAATTTATCCATTCCCTCCACCTTTCCTTTTAGATAAGCATAATTTGTTTTCTAAGTCTGTGAGTGTCTTTCTCTGTGGAAATATGTTCGTTTGGGTCAGTTGTCAGATAACGCCTATAAGTGATATCATAGGATATGTATTTTGCTTTCCGACTTACCTCACGTTCTGTGATGATCTCTAGGCTCATCTATGGTGTCTCAAAGAGCAGTGTTTCATTGTTTTCCAAGGTTAATATTCCATTGTGTACATGGACCACTTCTTCTTTATCAAATCATCTGTTGATGGACATTTTGGTTGCTTCCGTATCTTGGCTATTGTGAAAGTGGCTGCAGTGCAGCTGTTGCAGCCTCTGTCTTCTCGATTCTGGTCTTCTCAGGTGAGAGGCCCAACATTGGGCCTGCTGGATGGAATGGTGGCTCAGTTTTACATTTCATTTCTTGGTGTGTATGGTACGATGGCCTCTCACTGTTGCGGCCTTTCCCGTTGCGGAGCACAGGCTCCGGACGCGCATGCTCAGCGGCTATGACTCACGGGCCTAGCCACTCTGCGGCATGTGGGATCTTCCCGGACTGCGGCACGAACCCGTGTCCCCTGCATCGGAAGGTGGACTCTCAACCACTGCACCACCAGGGAAGCCCCAGTTTTTACTTTTAAACGAGGTCCTTTCTGTTCTCATTATTGGCTGTAACCACTTTACATCTCACCAGCAGCTAGAGAGTACACAGTTCTCTAAAACCCTTTCAGCATGTATTGTTTGTAGACGTTTTGCTGATGGTAGTTGACGTGTGTGAGTTGAAACCTTTTTGTAGATTAGATTTGCATGAGTCTAATAATTCCTGATGTTGAGCTTTTATCCATTTTCCTTTCTTTTGAAGAAGAGTGTGCAAACTTATCTCTTCATACTATCTCCTTTAAACATTTGCATGTCTTGAATATTTTTGGTCATTCCCTAGCTCAGGACATTTTTTGAGGGCAGGTGTCCTTTACAGCCCTGAGTCTGTGAATGTTAAGTGACCATTAGCAGTGGGTTTAAAGCCGTTCTTGCCGCAAACGGCCACAAGGTGGCAGCATTTCTACATTTCCAACTCTGGGTTTTTGAGCAACAGAGTCTTCCTGGAAATCCTGTTAGTAGGCTGCAAATTAGGGTGGAATGTGCCAGGGCAAACCCCCAAGAGCTTGTATCTCCTTACTCCTTGTTTGTTTTTTAAATTTAATTTTTATTTAGTATCAGAGTAAATTTGATAAAAATGTTGTGTGTGTTCTAGGTGTACAGAATCTGGTTCATTTTATGTATGTATCGATCTATTCATCTTTGGATCCTTTCCCATGTAGGTTATTACAGAATGTTGAGTAGACCTCTCTTGGTATTCCGTAGGTATTTGGTGATTATATATTTCATGTGTATTAGTACATGTGTGTTAATCCCCATATCCTAATTCATACCTTCCTTACACCTTTCCATTTGGTTAAACATAATTTGGTTTTCTGAATCTATGAGTGTCCTTCTCTTGGAAAGTATTTCATGGGTATCAATTTTTAGGTAACACCTATAATTGATGTTATAGGATATCTGTGTTTTGGTTTCTTTCTTACTTCAAGTTGGGTGATTATCTCTAGATCCTTCTATGGTGGTGCCAATGGCACTGTTCCATGCTTTTCCATGGCTAATATTCCATTGTGTACACGGACCACTTCTTCTTGGTGCATTTTTTCTGTTGATGGACATTTTGGTTTCTTCCAAGTCTTGGCTATGGTACATGTTGCTGCAGTGCAGGATTGCCAGCCTGTGTCTCTTTGATTCTGGTCTACTCAGGTGATAGGCCCATCAGTGATCCTACCAGATCACATGGTAGCTCAATTTTTACCTTTAAACACACCTCCATTCTGTTTTCAGTACTGTCTGTTACCAGGTGACATCTCACCAGCAGCTAGAGGGTACACAATTCTCTAAAGCCCCTTCACCATTTATAAGTTGTAGACTTTTTTGCTGGTGATCATTCTGACGGCTGTGAGGTGAATGTGTTTGTAGACTGGATTTGCATGGCTTTATTAATTCCTGATGTTGAGCATGTTTCCTTGCCCTTTTTTTTAACAAAAAAAAAGACAGAAAAAGAAAGAATACAAAATGTGCGTATAATATGCCTCTTTAAATTGTCGTTTTGAACTATGCACATCTTTTGAGATTTTTGCTCGATTTAGTGACCACGGATTTGTTTAGAGGGCAGGTGTCATTTACAAGCCTGGAATTATTTTGAATATCAAGTAACCATTATCGCTGGGTTTAGAGCTGCTGCTGTGTGAAACGGCCACAAAGAGGCACAGTTCTCCTTTAACAAATCTGGTTATTAGGGCAACAGAGCCTTAATGAAAGTCGTGTTCTTGGTTGTAAATTAGAATGCAATGTGCCAGGAAAAAGCCCCTTAACTTTATATCCCACTACTTCTTCGTTTTTTAAATTTAATTTTCATTTTTTATCACAGCAAGTGTGATTACAATATTTTGCTTGTTCTAGGTGTGCAAGATGTGGTGGTTTTACACATATATCTATTGTTCTTTGGATCCTTTTCCCATGTAGGTTACGACACAATGTTGAGTAGTCTTCTCTTGGTATTCTGTAGGTCTTTGGTGACTATATACTTCACCTGTGTTTGTATAGCTCTGTTAACCCCGATATCTTAATGTATCCAATCCTCACACCTTTCCATTGGTGAATCATAAGTTTGTTTAATAAATCTGTGATTGCCTTTCTCTGTGGAAATATCTTCACTGGTATCAATTTTTAGCTGACACCTATAAGTGATATCATAGTATATGTGTCTTTCACTTTCTGACTTACGACAAGTTGTGTGATTACTTCTAGACTCATCTACGGTGTTGCAAATGGCATTGTGTCATTTTTTTCCTTGGCTAATATTCGGTCTGTGCATGTACCAGTTCTTCTTTGTCCACTCATCTGTTGATGGAATTTTTGGTTGCTTCCACGTCTTGACTATTGTAATACTGCTGCAGTGCACATTTGCCTGCCTGTGTCTTTCCAATTCTGTCATCTTCGGTTTTAGACCAAGTAGTGGGCCTGCTGGATCATATGGTAGGCAATTGTTTACCTTGTAAAGGCACCTCCATTCTGTTCCATTAATGGCTCTTACCAGGTTACGTCCCATTTAAAGTTGAGGGTATGCACTTCTCCATAACCCCTTCAGCATTTATTGTTTGTATTTTTTCTACTAATTTTTATTCTGACTGCTGTGAGCTGATACCTCTTTGTGGTTGGATTTGCATGTGTCTCATAATGCCTTGAAATTTAGCTTTCAGGCATGTCCTTTTTTTTCTTCAAACTGTGAGTACAGCTTACCTCTTCAAATGGTTTTCTTGAAATATGTGCCACATTTTGAAATATTTTGGCCATTACCTCCCTGAAGACATTTTGAGGGCAGGTTTCATTTAGAGCCCTCGAGTACTTGTGCATATGAAATGCCGATTAGCACAGGTTGTAAAGCTGCTGTTGCAGGCAACGGCCATTTGGCGGCAACATTTCTGCTTTCCCCATTCTGGTAACCAGGGAAACAGACCTTCTTGCCAGTGGTGTTCCTCTTTTATACACTAGAGGTGAATGTGCCTGGATAAACCCCCAAAGGGTGATGTTGCCATACACTAAACTGTAACCAAAACCGTACCCGTTCCCTAACCCTAACCCTAACCCTTACACTGAGCTGTGCCATAATAATAACCCATACACTAACACTAACACGTACCCTAACCCTAACCCTAAACCTTATACTTACCCAAGTCCTAATAGTAACACGTACACTAACAGTAACACTAACCCTAACAGGTACCCTAAACCTTTGTCGTACCCTAGACAGTGACCTAATCTGTACCCTTTCCCTAATGCTAAACCTAACCCTAAACCATCCCCTAACCCACAACCTAATCCTAACCCGTATACTAACACTAACCCACACCCTAATATGGATTCTAACCAAACCCGTTGTCGTACACTAACTGGTACCATAAGCTGTATCCATTCCCTAACGCTAATCCTAACCATAACCCTAACCCTAAATCATACCGTAACCCGTACCCTGATCCTAACCCGTACCTTGGCGGGGGAACCTTATATCACACTGTCACCATAGAAAAACCTACAGACACTGCAGTGACGGTGGCCAATAAGACCGGCTGGACTCCTCGCTACTTCAAAATTTCTTGTGACTCTGGGACTAATGGAATACAGAAGAAGACATCATCTAAGTCTAATACAGAATACCATGTCCTGGTGGATGGTAGAATGACCATCAGTGTGTAGGAATTAGGAACTACTGGATGTATATTCTCAGGTGCTTCACTGACCTGACATCCTTTACCAAGTACCCAGTAGCCCACAGGGCTCTCATGGTCAGGCCGCTCCCAGGATTTGGAGCTCACCTGGGCAGATACCCAGCAGCTCATGGGGCTCTCATGGTCAGGCCCCTCCCAGGATATGGAGCTCACCTGTGCAGATACCCAGCAGCCCATGGGGCTCTCGTGGTCAGGCCCCTCCCAGGATATGGAGCTCAGCTGTGCAGGTACCCAGCAAGACTGAGCACACAGGAACCGTGCACATAGCCCCCATTGCAGAGCACCCCCAGCTCACCTGTCACTCAGGGCTGACACAGAGCACCTCAGAGCACGACTTGAACTAACAAACAACAGCTCCAACAGGTCTGTGACACTGGGCGTCACTCTGTGCGGCCTCCCTCCACCTGGTCTTCCAGAGACTTCCACTGCAGCCAGGGCACCAGGCCTCTGTTTCCACCCACCACCCCTCGTCTCCCTGAATACTGGGTTCCTCTCATTAGGAGAGGGTCTTCTTGAAGTTGTCTCCCACTCATGGGCCAGATAAAATGATTAGAAAACAAGCCAGAGCTGCAGCCCCTTGTCTATCCTGACTCTCAGGAGCCCACACCTGTTCCTTGGACCTGGTCGGTTCATCAAGGTCCATTTTCTGCTGCTGTGAGCCCCAGAGGGGCGAGGATTGGCTGACCTGGGCAGCCTGACCGTGCCGGCCAGCCCTCTCCAGGTGTGCCTGGTTTGAGGTCAATATAAACACCGCTCCAGGCAGCAAGAGCCCCTTCAGTTGTGTCTGACGCCATTTTCTCTGCCCCGTCAGCAGTGTCGGGGCTGGGCTGGTGGGAGGGAGTGAGGGGCCACGGTTTTTAGGGTGGCCCGGTGTGAGTGGGGCTCTGCTGGGCTTTCTGCAGGAGTTGCCAAGCTGCCAACTGCTAAAGAAGAGGATGTGTCACCCATATCTGCTGCTGAAATTTCTCCCCAGGCAGAGGTGAGTAAGGAAAAAAGCAGTGGGGGCTGGGACAGGAGGGGTATCTCAGGCAGGGAAATGGAAAGCTTCCAGAAGTGCGCCCGGGGCCAGGACCATCCTGGTTGGCCTGTAGGCACCAAGTCGGCCTGGGTGCTGTCGCTGGTGTGGCTCCATGGCCCTTCCTCTAGGCTTTCAAGTCCTTGCACAGATTCAGGTGTTTTACCTGGGAACTGTGGGAACAGTTCAGCAGCAGCTGGCCTGGAGCTCAGCTCACGTTTACTCAGAGATGCCTCAGCACAGTCCCCCAGCTTTGCAATGAGGACACTCCTTGCAGGGTGGGGGGGCGCTGCTGGCTTCATGGGAGACGATTACCCACCTCTGACCAACTTCAGGATTCTTTAACTTTGGAGCAAGTGCCCTGATAGGGTTTTCCTGTTTATAACTGGTGGGTTCTGCTTTTTTTTTTTCTTTTTGGGTTCAATGTAGGTTTTATTCCTCTTTTTCGTATTTATAGATAGAAGCATGGAAATAATTCATTCATATAAATACATGTATGGGAATGGAAGAACTATTTTTCTGTTTTACTTTTTGTATGTTTATTTATTTTTTTAATTTTTAATTTTATTATTATACAGCAGGTTCTTTCTGGTTATCGATTTTATACATATGGGTGTATATAAGTCAATCCCAAACTCCCAATTCATCCCAGCACTACCCCCCCACGTCTTTCCCCCCTTGGTGTCCATACGTTTGTTGTCTACATCTGTGTCTCTATTTCTGCCCTGCAAACCAGTTCATCTGTTCCATTTTTCTTGGTTCCACATATATGCATTAATATACAATATTTCTTTTTCTCTTTCTGTCTTATTTCACTCTGTATGACAATCTCTAGGTCCATCGACGTCTGTACAAATGACCCAATTTCATTCCTTTTTATGGCTGAGTAACATTCCATGTTATATATGTACCACATCTTTATCCATTCGTCTGCCTGTGTGCATTTAAGTTGCTCCCATTACCTGGCTATTGTAAATAGTGCTGCAATGAACATTGTGGTGAATGTGTCTTTTTGATTTATGTTTTTCTCTGGGTATATGCCCAGTAGTGGGATTGCTGGATCATATGGTAATTCTATTTTTAGTTTTTTAAGGAACCTCCATATTGTTCTCCATATTGACTGTATCAATTTACATTCCCACCAATAGTGGAAGAGGGTTCCTTTTCTCCACACCCTCCCCAGCATTTATTGTTTGTAGATTTTCTGATGATGTCCATTCTAACAGGTGTGAGGTGATACCTCATTGTAGTTTTGATTTGCATTTCTCTAATAATTAGTGATGTTGAGAAACTTTCCATGTGCTTCTTGGCCATCTCTCTTCTTGGAATCAATGTCTATTTAGATCTTCTGCCATTTTTGTATTGGGTTGTTTGGTTTTTTTAATATTGAGCTGCATGTGCTGTTTATATATTATTGGAGATTAATCCTTTGTCTGTTGATTCATTTGCAAATATATTCTCCCATTCTGAGGGTTGTCTTTTCGTCTTGTTTTTACTTTCCTTTGCTTTGCAAAAGCTTTTATGTTTCCTTAGTTCCCATTTGTTTATTTTTCTTTTTTATTGCATTACTCTAGGAGGTGGATCAAAAAAGATCTTGTTGTGATTTATGTCAGAGTATTCTTCCTATTTTTTCCTCTAAGAGTTTTATACTGTCCGGTCTTACATTAAGGTCTCTAATCCATTTTGAATTTATTTTTCTGTATGGTGTTAGGGAGTATTCTAATTTCATTCTTTTACATGTAGCTGCCCATTTTTCCCAGAACCACTGATTGAAGAGACTGTCTTTTCTCCATTGTATAGTCTTGCCTCCTGTGTCATAGATTATTGACCATTGGTATGTAGGTTTATCTCTGGGCTTTCTTTCTTTTTTCATTTTACAACTTTATTGGAGTATAATTGCTTTACAATGATGTGTTAGTTTCTGCTGTATAACAAAGTGAATCAGCTATACATATACCACCATATCCCCTCCCTCTTGCATCTCTCTCTCACTGTCTCTATCCCACCACTTTAGGTGTTCACAAAGCACTGAGCTGATCTCCCTGTGCTATGTGGCTTCTTCCCAGTAGCTATCGATGTTACATTTGGTAATGTATATATGTCCATGCCACTCTCTCACTTTGTCCCAGCTTACCCTTCCCCCTCCCCGTGTGCTCAAGTCCTTTCTGTACGTCTGTGTCCTTAATCCTGTCCCACCCCTACGTTCTTCATAAACTTTTTTTTCTTTAGACTCCATATATCTGTGTTAGCACACGCTATTTGTTTTTCTCTTTCTGACTTACTTTACTGTGTAGGACAGTCTCTACGTCCATCCATCTCACTACAAATAACTCAGTTTTGTTTCCTTTTATGGCTGAGTAATATTCCATTGTATATATGTGCCAGATCTTCTTTATTGATTCATCAGTCGATGGACACTTAGGTTGCTTCCATGTCCTGGCTATTGTAAATAGAGCTGCAATGAACATTGTTGAACATAACTCTTTTTGAATTATGGTTCTCTCAGGGTAAATGCCCAGGAGTTGGATTGCTGGGTCGTATGGTACTTCTATTTTTAGTTTTTTAAGGAACCTCCATACCGTTCTCCCTAATGGCTATATCAATTTACATTCCCACCAACACTGAAAGAGTGTTCCCTTTTCTCCAATAAATGCCTCTGCAGCAATTATTTTTTGTAGATTTTTTGATGATTGCCATTCTGACTGCTGTGAGTGATACCTCACTGTAGTTTTGATTTACATTTCTGCAATGATTAGTGATGTTCAGCATCCTTTCATGTGTTTGTTGGCAACCTGTATATCGTCTTTGGAGAAATGTCTATTTAAGTCTTCTGTCCATTCCTGGATTGGGTTGTTTGTTTTTGTGATATTGAGCTACATGAGCTGCTTGTAAATTTTGGAGATTAATCCTTTGTCATTTGCTTCATTTGAAAATATTTTCTCCCATTCTGAGGGTTGTCTTTTCGTCTTCTTTATGTGTTTCTTTGCTGTGCAAAAGCTTTTAAGTTTCATTAGGTCCCATTTGTTTATTTTTGTTTTTATTTCCATTTCTCTAGGAGGTGGGTCAAATAGGATCTTGCTGTGATTTATGTCATAGAGTGTTCTGCCTATGTTTTCTTCTAAGAGTTTAATAGCGTCTGGTCTTAACATTTAGATCTCTAATCTATTTGGAGTTTATTTTTGTGTATGGTGTTATGGATGTTCTAATTTCATTCTTCTATGTGTAACTGTCCAGTTTTCCCAGCACCACTTCCTGAAGAGACTGTCTTTTCTCCATTGTTTATCCTTGCCTCCTTTGTCATAGACGAGTTAGCCATAGGTATGTAGGTTTATCTCTGGGCTTTCTATCCTGTTCTGTTGATCTATATTTCTGTTTTGGTGCCAGTACCATATAGTCTTGATTACTGTAGCTTTGTAGTATAGTCTGAAGTCAGGAAGTCTGATTCCTCCAGCTCTTTTAATTTCCCTCAAGACTGATTTGGCTATTCGAGGTGTTTTGTGTCTCCTTACACATTTTAAGGTTTTTTTGGTCTAGTTCTGTAGAAAACGCCACTGATAATTTGATAGGGATTGCATTGAATCTGTAGATTGTTTTGGGTAATATAGTCATTTTCACAATATTGATGCTTCTAATCCAAGCATATGGTTAATACTCCCATCTGTTTATATAATCTTTGATTTCTTTCAGCACTGTGTTATAGTTTTCTAAGTATAGGACTTTCACCTCCTTAGGTAGTTTCATTCCTACATATGTTATTCTTTCTGTTGCAATGGTGTATGGGATTGTTTCCTTAATTTCTCGTTCTCATCTTTCATTGTTAGTGTAGAGGAATGCAAGAGATTTCTGTGCATTAATTTTGTATCCTGCAACTTTACCAAATTCATTGATTAGCTCTAGTAATTTTCTAGTGTCATCTTTAAGATTCACTATGTGTAGTATCATGTCATTTGCAAACAGTGAAAATTTTACTTCTTTTCCAATTTGTATTCCTTTTATTTCTTTTTTTCTCTGATTGCTGTGTCTAGGCCTTCCAAAACTATGTTGAATAATACTGGTGAGAGTGGACATCCTTGTTTTGTTCCTGATCTTAGAGGAAATTCTTGTAGTTTTTCACCATTGAGAATGATGTTTGTTGTGGGTTTGTCATATATGACCTTTATTATGTTGAGGTAGATTCCCTCTATGTTCACTTTCTGGAGAATTTTTAATCATATATGGGTGTTGAATTTTGTCAAAATTGTTTCCTGCTTCTATTGAGATGATATTTTTATTTTACAATTTGTTAATATGGTGTATCACATTGATTTGTGTATATTGAAGAACGCTCGCGTTCCTGGGATAGACCCCACCTGATCATGGTGTGTGATCCTTTTAATGTGTTGTTCAATTCTGTTTGCTAGTATTTTGTTGAGGATTTTTACATCTATATTCATCAGTGATATTGGTCTCTAATTTTCTTTTTCTGTAGTATCATTGTCTGGTTTTGGTATCAGTGTGATGTGAATGAGTTTGGGAGTGTTCCTTTCCCTGCAAATTTCTGAAGAGTTTGAGAAGGTTGGGTGTTAGCTCTTGTCGAAATATTTGATAGAATTCACCTCTGATGCCATCTGGTTCTGGACTTTTGTTTGTTGGAAGATTTGTCATCACCGTTTCAATTTCATTACTTGTGATTGGTCTATTCATATTTTCTATTTATTCCTCTTTCAGTCTTGGAAGGTTATACCTTTCTAAGAATTTGTCCATTTCTTCCAGGTTGTCCATTTGATTGGCATAGAGTTGCTTGTAGAAGTCTCTTAGGATGCTTTGTATTTCTGTGGTGTCTGTTGCAACTTCTCCTTTTTCACTTCTAATTTTATTGATTTGAGTCCTCTCCCTCTTTTCCTTGAGTCTGGCTAACGATTTTTCATTTTTGTTTATCTTCTCAAAGAACCAGCTTTTAGTTTTATTGATCTTTGCTATTGTTTTCTTTGTTTCTATTTCATTTATTTCTGCTCTGATCTTTATGATTTCTTTCCTTCTACTAACTTTGGGTTTCTTTCTTCTTTCTCTAATTCCTTTAGGTGTAAGGTTAGATTGTTTATTTGAGAGTTTTCTGGTTTCTTGAGGTAGGCTTGTATTGCTATAAACTTCCCTCTTAGGACTGCTTTTGCTGCATCCCATAGGTTTTGGATCATCATATTTTTGTTGTCATTTGTCTCTAGGTTGTTTTTGATTTCCTCTTTTCTTTCTTCAGTGGTGTCTTGGTTATTTAGTGACGTATTGTTGAGTCTCCATGTGTTTCTGTTTTTTACATATTTTTTCCCTGTAATTGATTTCTAATCTCATAACCTTGTGGTCAGAACAGATGCTTGATATGATTTCAGTTTTATGAAATTTCCTGAGGCTTTGTTTGTGACCCAAGATGTGATCTATCCTGGAGAATGTTCTGCGTGAAGTTGAGAAGAACATGTAATCTGCTGTTTTTGGATGGAATGTCCTATAAATATCAATTAAATCTATTTGGTCTCTTGTGTCATTTAAAGTTTGTGTTTCCTTATTAATTTTCTGTCCGGATGATCTCCATTGGTGTAAGTAAAGTGTTAAAGTCCCCTGCTATTATTGTGTTACTGTCGATTTTGTCTTTTATAGCTGTTAGCAGTTGCCTTATGTATTGAGGTGCTCCTATGTTGGGTACATATATATTTATAATTGTTATGTCTTCTTTTTGGATTGATTCCTTGATCATTATGTAGTGTCCGTCCTTGTCTCTTGTAACACTCTTTATTTTAAAGTCTATTGTATCTGATATGAGTATTGCTACTCCAGCTTTCTTTTGATTTTCATTTGCATGGAATATCCTTTTCCATCCCCTCACTTTCAGTCTGTATGTTTCCCTAGGTCTGAAATGGGTCTCTTATAGACTGCATATATATGGATCTTGTTTTTGTATCCATTCAGCAAGACTGTGTCTTTTGTTTGGAGCATTTAATCCATTCACATTTAAGGTAAATATTGATATGTATATTCCTATTACTGTTTTCTTAATTGTTATGTGTTTGTTTTTGTAGATTCTTTTCTTCTGTTGTGTTTCCCACTTAGATAGGTTCCTTTAGCATTTGTTGTAGAGCTGGTTTGGTGGTGCTGAGTTCTCTTAGCTTTTGCTTGTCTGTAAAGCTTTTGATTTCTCCATTGAATCTGAATGAGATCTTGCTGGGTAGAGTTCTTTTGGTTGTAGGTTCTTCCCTTTCATCACTTTAAATATATCAGCCAACTCCCTTCTGGTTTGTAGAGTTTCTGCTGAGAAATCAGCTGTTAACCTTATGGGAGTTCCCTTGTATGTTGTCATTTTTCCCTTGTGCTTTCTATAATTTTTCTTTGTCTTTGATTTTTGTCAGTTTGATTATCATGTGTCTCGGCATTTTTCTCCTTGGGTTTATCCTGCCTGGGACTCTCTGTGCTTTCTGGACTTGGGTGGCTACTATTTCCTTTCCCGTGTTAGGGAAGTTTTCGACTATAATCACTTCAAATACTTTCTCGGGCCCTTTCTCTCTCTCTTCACCTTCTGGGATCCCTATAATGCAAATTTTGTTGCATTTAATGTTATCCCAGAGGTCTCTTAAGCTGTCTTCCTTTCTCTGCATTCTTTTTTCTTTATTCTTTTCTGCAGCAGTGAATTCCACCTTTCTGTCTCCAGGCCAGTTATCCGTTCTTCTGCCTCAGTTATTCTACTATTGATTCCTTCTAGTGTTTTTTTTTTTTTTTTTTTTTTTTTGCGGTACGAGGGACTCTCACTTTTGTGGCCTCTCCCGTTGTGGAGCACAGGCTCTGGATGTGCAGGCTCAGCGGCCATGGCTCACGGGCCCAGCCGCTCCTTGGCATGTGGGATCTTACCAGACCAGGGCACGAACCCATGTCCCCTGCATCGGCAGGTGGACTCTCAACCACTGCGCCACCGGGGAAGCCCCCTTCTAGTGTATTTTTCATTTCAGTTATTGTATTGTTCATCTCTGTTTGTTGGGTCTTTAATTCTTCTAGGTCTTTGTTAACTATTTCTTGCATCTTCTCTATCTTTGCCTCCATTCTTTTTCCAAGGTCTTGGATCATCTTCACTATCATTATTATGAATTCTTTTTCTGGAAGGTTGCCTATCTCCACTTCATTGAGTTGTTTTTCTGGGGTTTTATCTTGTTCCTTCATCTGGTACAAATTCCTCTGCCTTTTCATTTTGTCTATCTTTCTGTGAATGTGGTTTTCCATCCACAGGCTGAAGAACTGTAGTTCTTCTTGCTTCTGCTGTCTGCTCTCTGCTGGATGAGTCTATCTTAGAGGCTTGTGCAGCATTCCTGATGTGAGGGAGTGGTGGTGGGTAGAGCTGGGTGTTGCTCTGGTGGGCAGAGCTCAATAAAACTTTAATCCGCTTGTCTGTTTTGCATGGGGCAGAGTTCCCTCTCTGTTTGTTGTTTGGCCTGAGGCGACCCAGAACTGTGGCCCACCTGGCTCTTTGGTGGGGCTACCTGTGGACTCTGGGAGGGCTCATGCTAAGGAGGACTTCCCAGAACTTCTGCTGCCAGTGTCCTTGTCCGCACGGTGAGCCCCAGTCACCCCCCGCCTCTGCAGGAGACCCTCTAAAACTAGCAGGTAGGTCTGCTCAGTCTCCTATGGGGTCACTGCTCCTTCCCTTGGGTCCTGATGTGCACACTACTGTGTGTGTCCTCCAAGAGTGGAGTCTCTGTTGTGACTCTACGTCTCTGAGTGGGGTTGAGACTCTGAGACTGAGTGGAGTCTCACAGACTCTGTGTCCTATGAAACTTCGATGCTTTGTGGTTCTAGAAATCCTATAGGAGACGGTCCACAGCAGGTGAAGCTAATGCTGTTGGTGGAGGTGGTGAAGCCAAAGATCTGCAGTTCAGACTAAAGGTGCCAATGTACATTCAGGACAAAACAATCTCATGTGAATGTAGTTCAGGCAGGTTTAACATAAATAGAGTCAGGTTAATGCCTAACATCTTCTATCTTGTGCCTCCCCTCAGGGACCCCCTCCTCAGTTCCTGAGGCTCCTGTAACTCATGTACAGTGGAAGGGAGACTGGGCTCTGTCCAGTCTGAGCCCTGAGTTACCCTGTGTGTAGCTTAGGATACTTTGTATTTCTGTGGTGTCTGTTGTAACATCATCGCTTTCATTTCTGATTTATTTGGGCCCTCTCTTTTTTAAAAACACATACTACTATTGTCTTTTATTCTTTACAGAAGCTAAAAAAATGTTTGATCTATTACCCTTACTCTATGTATAGGTTTTTCAGTGAGATTTTTACTTTTGTTTGTTTTCTTATTACTATCAATAATTAGTGAGGCTTCTTTTAAGCTTAAGTAAATTACTTCAACATTACATATAAGGCTGGTTTATTAATGATGAACTCTTTTAGCTTTCGCTAGTCCGGGAAACTCTTGACCTCTCCTTCAATTCTTTCTTTCCTCCATGAATTTATTTATTTATTTTTGGCTGTATTAGGTCTTCATTGCAGTGCATGGGCTTTTCTCTAGTTGTGGCAAGTGGAGGCTACTCTTCGTTGTGGTGCATGGGCCATTGTGGTGCATGGGCTTCTCATTGCAGTAGCTCTTCTTGTTGTGCAACATGGGCTCTAGGTGCTCAGGCTTCAGTAGTTGTGGCTAGCAGGCTCAGTAGTTGTGTCTCATGGGCTCTAGAGCACAGGCTCAGTAGTTGTGGCACACAGGCTTAGTTGCTCTGTGGCATGTGGGATCTTCCTGGATCAGGGCCCGAACCCGTGTCCCCTGTATTGGCAGGCAGATTCTCAACCACTGTGACATCAGGGAAGCCCTGTCCTGCAATTCTGAATAATAATTTTGCTTGTAGAGTATTCCTGTTGTAGACTTTTTCTTTTTAGCCCATTGATTATATCCTATCATTCCTTCCTAGTTTGAAAATTGTGCTGAGAAGTCATCTGACAGTCTTATGGGAATACCTTGAACATAACTAGACCCTTTTATTTCACTGCCTCTGTGATCACTCTTTAAATTTTTGGAGCTTTATAATATGTCTTGGTGTGGACCTGTTTGTCTTCATCTTGTTTGGAACTCTGTTTTTCCTGGACCTGGATGTGTGTTTCCTTCCCCAGGTTAGGAAAGTTATCAGTTCCTCTATCCTCCAATAAGTTATCTGCCCGTTTCTCTCTTCTCCTCGTTCTGGGGCCCCTGTAATGCTCATGTTAATACTCTTGATGTTGTCTCAGAGGTCCCTTTACGTATACTCTTAATTGCTTTTACTTTGTGCTGTTCAGTTTGGGTGATTTTCACTACTCTGTTTTCCATTTCACTGATCTGTTCTTCTGTATCATACAGTATAATGTGGTTTCTCTCATGTACATGTGTGTGTGTTTTAATCTCTTTTATTGTATTGTTCACTGTTTTGTTCTTTTTGACATGTTATTACTCTGTTGAAATTCTCACTATGTCTATCTATTCTTCTCCTGACTTGGGTGAGCGTCTTTATAATCATTACTGTGAACACTTCTTTTTATCGGGTAGAATGCTTATCCCTGTTTTATTCAGTTCCTTTTTCTGATGTCGTGTCTTGTTACTTCATTTGTAACATATTCCTCTATTTCCTTATGCTTCCTAAGTCTCTGTACATCTTTATTCATTAGGTTCAGGTTGTTACATTCCCGGGTCTCAGGGAAGTGGCCTTATATAGGAGATGACTGATAGGGCCCAGCAGCACATTGTCCTCTGGCCAGCAGAGCCACATGCTCCAGGGGTGTTCCCTGTGTGGGCTGCACACACCTTTCTCTTACGGCGGGGCCAACTGCTGTAGACAAGCTGGTAGGTGGTATTGGACCCTGGCCTAAATGGCTGTGAGCCCCTGCAGTATGTGATTGATTGCCATGGGTGTGCTGATATCCAAGGCAGCCCTCCATTATGGGTGGCTGTGTGGTGCTCCAGGTGCACAGGTGGACAGCGTAGGCCTCCAGTGTGTCTGGTTGTGAGACCTTCTGGTGCGGGAGTGCTACGGGCATGGTGGTAAAAGGGGCAGGCCCCTGATTCTAATCAGTTCCAGGGAAGATTCTAAAATGTTGCTTGCCCATGTCTCAGTTCCTAGTGGGAGTCCCAGTTGCCTCTTGCCTTTCCAAGAAGCTCTCCGAGATTAGCAAGTGGGTCTGGCACACGTGTCTTTCACTCTGTTGGCTCTGCACAGGGACTGAGAACATGTGAGATTTGTGTGTGCCCTATGAGAGCAGTCTCAGTTTCCTTTAGTCTCCAGATTTCCTGAAAATAAGCCCTGCAAGTTTTCAAAGCCAGACCTGCTGTGTTCTTTTCTTCCAGTGCAGGAACCCTGGGCTGAGCAGCCTAATGCCAGGCTCATACCCTTCCCTCCATGTGGAGGACCTATGCAATTGTGATATCTTCCAGCTGTGGGTCACTGTGCTATATGTGTGGGTTCCAATTAGACTGTGTTTCCAGTCCTCCTACCTGCCTTGTGGTTTCTCCTTCCTTATATCTTGAGTTGTGGAAAACATTCCCTGCTGGTCTTCAGAGATAATTTCCGTGTAAGTTGTTGTAATTTGGGTGTGCCTTTGGCAGCAGGGGAGCTCAGTATCTTCCTACTCTATCATCTTGATCCCCTCTCAAGAATTCTTTGAAAATATATGCATCTATTACTGTAAACATAACTCTTTGAATTGCAGTCTTGTTCCTGTGTTCCATAAATTTAGGTACTTTGTGTTTCCAATTTTGTTTGCTTTAAGATTTCTTTTAAATTTCCGTTTTGATTTATTCCTGTATGCATTGGCTATTCAGGAGCTTATTGTCCAATTTCCAAGTGTTCTTCAATTTTCAATTATTCGTTTTAATATTGAATTTCAGTTTCATACCATTGTGGTTGGAAATGATCCTTGATATGATTTCAATATTCTTGGATTTTTGAAGACTTGTTTTGTGGCTTAACATAGGATCTACCCTAGGCAATGTTCTACGTGTACTTAAGAAGAATGGAAAGTTTGCTGCTGTTGAGTGGAATATACTGTAGATGTATGTTAGGTTCATTTGATATCAAGTGTGTGTTCAGGTTCAGTGTTTCCTGATTGATATTATGTCCGGATGATCTATACAGTGTTGAAAGTTGGGTATCGATGTTTCTTACCATTATTTTATTTCTGCACATTTTCCCCTTCACGTGGGTTAATATATTCTTTATATGTTGAGAGGCTCCAAAGCTGGATACACACGTATTTATAATTGTCATGATTTCTTGATGAATTAATCCATTTATCATTATATGATAACCTTCTTTCCTTTGAGAGGTTTGACTTCAAGTCTTTTTTATCTCATAATAGACTAGTCAGTCAAGTATCATTTTCATGGAGTATTTTGTTCCCAATCTTTCAATTTTATGCTATATATGGATTAGAAGTTAACATGAATATCTTGTACACAGTATAATTGAACTTTCTTTAATCCATTCAGCCACCCTATGGATTATTTAAATTGAAGTGTAGTTGATTTACAATATTACATTAGTCTCAGGGTTACAACATATGGATTGAATATTTTTATAGATCGTGTTCCACTAAAGTGATTACACAATAATGTCTATATTTCCCTGTGTTGTGGTATATATCCTTGTTTGTTTATTTCATACATAGGGGTACTGGATTTAGAGAAACAAACTACTGCTTTTCCCTCCCCCTTTAAGTCGCCCCACCAGTAACCACTAATTTGTTCTCTGTGAGTCTATTTCTGTTTTGTTATATACATACATTTCTTGCATTTTTAGATTCTACAGAGAAGTGAGAACATAGTGTATTTGTCCTTCTCTAACTTAAGTACACATAAATATTCTAGGCCTATCCATGTTGTTGCAAATGGCAGAATTTGATCCTTTTAATGGCTGAGTAATAGTCTATTGTGTATACATACCACATCTTCTTTATCCACTCATCTGTTGATGGACATTTAGTTTGCTTCCATATGTTGGCAATTGTAAATAATGCTGCTATGAACATTGGGATGCATGTATCTTGTCAAATTGGTGTCTTCATTTTCTTTGGACATATACCAAGCAGTGGAATCACTGGCTAATATGATAGTTCTACTTTTAGCTTTTATCAGGACCTCCATATTCTTTTCATAGTGGGTGTACCAACTTACAATCCCACCACCAGTGTACTAGGATTGCCTTCTCCATGTCATGAACAACATTTCATATTTGTATACTTTGGAATAATAGCCACGTTGAGAGGTGTGACCTGACGTCTCATTATGGGTTTTCTTGTGGATCATTCATTAAATTTAACTTACAAAAGAAGATGATAGGCTGGATGTGATCTCCAGGTTTAGTTTGCTAATGCCTGGTATAGGTTAATTTGGGGAGAATTAATACCTTTACAATGTTATTTATTGCTTACATTTTTCAGGTTGACATTTAGTGATTGGAAACATTTAAAATTTTTTCTCCCTGAAGGATATATGAAGTCTGTTGGTTTGTTTCTGTTTTATAAATTTGTTCATTTCTATCATTTTTTGGACTCCACTATAAGTGATATCATATGATATTTGTCTTTTTCTATCTGACTTACTTCACTTAGAATGAAATAATGTCATTTGCAGCAACAGGAATGGACCTAGAGGTGATCATGCTTTTTCATTTCTGAGTAATATTTATTTGATTGTGTACATGTACAACTTCTTCATTATCCATTCATCTGTTGATGGACATTTTGGTTGCCTCCATGTCTTGGCTATTGTAAACAGTGCTGCAGTGCGTGTTTGGGTTTGGGTGCATTTGCCATTTTCATTTCTGGCTTTCTGCAGATATACACCCAGAAAGAAGACTGCTGGATGATATGGTAGCTCTATTTTTACTTTTAAAAGACATCTCCATACTGTACTTTATAGTGGCTCTTACCAGCTTACATCACACCAACAGCATAGGAGGGTTCCCTTTTCTCCATGTCCTCTCCAGCATTTATGGTTTGTAAACGTTTTGATGATGGCCATTCTGACTGTGTGAGGTGATACCTTGTTGTAGTTTTGATTTGCATGTGTCTCTCCAATAATACAAGATTTTGAGCATCTTTGCATGTGTTGTTTTAAACACTGTGAGGAAAAGTTACAGTTGACATTGGGCTTTTGAAAGTCTGGCTATTTTGAATTTTTGCTCGATAACTACCACAGGACATTTGTCAAGGGCAGGTGTCATTTACACCCTGGCAGTCCTTGTGAATATGAAGTGCCCATAAGCACATGTTTTAAAGTTGCTGTTGTGGAAATGGGCACAGATGTTAGGATTTCCTTCATGCCCCTCTCTGGTTACTTGGGTAACCAGACCCACTGTGGAAGACGGGCTCTTGGATTGTAAATTAGTGTGGGCTGTGGCAGAACAAACACCCCAAATCTTCTGTTTTGTTACTTCTTGTTTTTGTTTTAATTTAATTTTTCTTTTTTATTGGAGTAAAGTTGATTTAAAATATTCTGTTTGTGGTAGGCGTACAGAATCTTGTTCAGTTATGTATATTCATATGTGTATTCATCTTCAGATCCTTTTCCCATATAGGTTATTAGAGAGTGTTGAGTAGACTTCCCTTTGTTATGCAGTAGGTCCTTGTTGATAATCTATTTTATATGTATTAGTGTGTAAATATTTCCCCCAGCCTCCTGATTGATTTATTCCTTTCACCCACCTTTCTCACTGAGTAAGCATAAGTTTGTTTTCTAAGTCTATGCATCTGTTTCTCTCTCTTTTATTTTATTTTTTTGGCTGTACTGCAAGGCATGTGTGATATTAGTTCTCCCAACACCAGGGATCGAACCCATGCCCCCTGAATTGGAAGCTCAGATTCTTAACCATTGGACCACCTGGAAAGTCCCTGTTTCTCTCTTGTAAATTAGTTCATTGGTATCAATTTTTAAATTTCAGCTATAAGTAGTATCATATGATATTTGACTTTCTCTTTCTGACTTACTTCACTTAGTATGATTATCTCTAATTCTATCTATGATGCTGCAAATGGCATTCCTTCATTCTTTTCATTTCTGAGTAATATTTCACTGTGAACATGTACCGTTTCTTTATCCGTCCATCTGCTGATGGATATTTTGGTTGCTTCCATGTCTTAGACGTTGTAAATTGTGCTGCGGTACACATGTGGGTGCATGTGTGTTTTCCAATTCTGGTTTTCTCCTGTTATACGCCTGGGAGTGGGACAGCTGGATCATATGGTACCTCTAAATTTACCTTGTAAAGGCACCTCCATACTCTTATTTATAGTGGCTGTTACCATGTTAGATCCCAACAGCAGCACAGCATAGGAGGGTTGCCTTTTTTCTACAACCTCTCAAGCATTTACTGTTTGTAGATGTTTCAATGGTGGCTATTCTTACTCATGTGAAGTGACCCCTCATTGTAGTTTTGATTTCCATGACGCTAATAATATAGGAATTAGAACATCTTTTCGAGTGCTTTTCTTTTAAACAGTGTAAAATTTACCTATGGAAATAGGATCTTGAAAGTCTGTTCCTTTGGAATTTATTTTGCTTACCTACCCGTGGACATTTCCTGATTGTGGGTGTCATGTAGAGCCCAACAGTTCTTCTGAATATTAAGTACCCATAAGCATTGTTTTTAAAGTTGCGGGAAAGGGCAACAAGGCAGTGGAATTTATTCATACTCACCTTGATTGCTAGGTAAAACATTGGTTTAGTGGAATTCCTCTTCCTAGATTGTAAATTGGAGTGTAAAGTGCCAGGACAAATACACAAAATCTTGTGTCACATTACTTCTTGTTTAATTTAATTTTTATCTCTTATCAGAATAAATTTGATTACAATGTTGTGTTTGTTCTAGGTGTAAAGAAGCTGGTTCATTCATATGTATACATATATCTAATCAGGTTTAGTTTCTTTCGCATGTTGGTCATTAGAGAGAGTTGAGTAGACCTCCCTTGGCATCCAGTAGGTCCTTCCTGATAATATATTTTATGTGAATTATTAAATGCATGTTAACCCCAACATCCTAATTTTTCCATTCCTTTCACCTTTTTCAAAGTCTGTATGGGTCTTTCGCAGTGGAAATATATTCATGGGTATCAATTTTTAGATAACCCTAGTAAATGATGTCATCGGGTATTTGTCTTTCTTTTTGTGACTTACTTTACGTAGTATGATTACCCCTAGGTTCATCAGTGGTGATGGAAAAGGCATTGTTTCATCATTTCCATGGATAATATTCGATTGTGTACATGTACCACTTCTTTGCCCATTCATTTGTTTTTGAACATTTTGCTTGCATCCATGTCTGGCTATTGTAAGTACCGCTGAAGAGCATTTTTGGGTACCTGGGTATTTCTGAATTCTGGTGTTCTCGGGTTACAGGCCCATTAGTGTTTTGGCAGAATCACATAGTAGCTCAATTTTTACCTTTTAAAGGCACCTTCATTCTGTTCTGATTAGTGGCTGTTACCAGTTTACATCTCAGCAACAGCATATGAGTGTATCCATTCTCGGAAACCCATTCAGCATTTATCGTTTGCAGACATTTTTCTCTGATGGCCATTCAGACTATTGTGAGCTGATACCTTTTGGTAGTTTAAATTTGCATGTCCCTAATAATTTTTGATGTTGAACATTTTTTTCATGTCCTTAAAAAAAACACTGTGAGGAAATTTACCTCTCGAAATTGTCTTCTCCGGATTTTCTACTGTTTTGCATATTAATGTCCATTCCTGACGGCAAGATATTTTTTGAGGGCAGGTGTCATTTAAAGCCCTGCACTCCTTGTGAATATTAAGTGACCAATAGCACTGGGATTAAAGCTGACAAGGCGGCAGATTTCTACATTCCCAGCTTTGGTTACAAGGACAGGAGAGCCTTCCTTGAAGTTGTGGTCCTAGGTTGCAAATTGTAGTGGAATGTCCCAGGACAAACTCCCAAAAGCTTATGTCTCCTACTCACGTTTGTTTTATAAATTTATTTTATGTTTCTTATTGGAGTAAATTTTTTTAAACTAGATTCTTCCTCGATCTACAATTTCCCCTCTCTCCTTTACCTTTAATATTTATTTATTTATTTTTGGCTGTGTTGCGTCTTCATTTCTGTGCGAGGGCTTTCTCTAGTTGCGGCAAGCGGGGACCACTCTTCATCGAGGTGCGTGGGCCTCTCACTATTGTGGCCTCTCTTGTTGTGGAGCACAGGCTGCAGACGCGCAAGCTCAGTAGTTGTGGCTCATGGGCATAGTTGCTCCACGGCATGTGGGATCCTCCCAGAGCAGGGCTCGAACCCGTGTCCCCTGCATTGGCAGGCAGATTCTCAACCACTGCACCACTAGGGAAGCCCCTATTGGAGTAAATTTTATTAGAGTGTTGTGATTCTCTGGATGTACCAATTAGGATCAATTTTTCATACATATATCTGTTCATCATTGGATCCTGTTACCATGTAGGCTATTATAGAGTGTTGAGTAGAGCTCCCTTGGTATTTGGTAGGTGTTTGGTGATTATATAATTTATATATATTAATGATTATATGATTTGTATATTTTATATATTATAAGTTTATATACTTATAACATATATTAGTGTATGTATGTTAACCCCATAATCTTAATTTACTCATCCTCCCACCTTTCATTTTGGTTAACCATTAGTTTGTTTTATACGTCTCTGAGTGTCTTTTCCTTTGGAAATATGTTCATTGGTAGGAATCTTAAGATAACATCTATAAATTATATCATAGGATATATATCATACACTTTTGACTTCACATAATATGATTATTTCTAGACTCACCTGTAGTCGTGAAAACGACATTGTTCATTTTTCTGAAAGCTAATCTTCCATTAGGTACATGTACCACTTCTTCTTTGTCCATTCATCTGTTAACTGACATTTTTGCTGCTTCCATGTCCTGGCTATTTTCAGTATTACTTCAGTACAGGTTTGTCAGCGTGTGTCTTCTCGATTCGGCGTTTAGGTGATAGGCCCAGTGGTGGGTGTGTTGGATCGAATGACATCTCAATTTTTACTTTTAAACGCAGCTCCTTTCTGTTCTCATTACCGGATCTTACCACTTTACATCTCACAAGCAGCTAGAGGATACAGAGTTCTCTAAAACACCTTCAGCGTTTATTGTTTGTAGACTTTTGGCTGATGGTAGTTGACTTGCGTGAGTTGAAACCTTTTTGTAGGCTAGATTTACATGAGTCTAATAATTCCTGATGTTGAGCTTTTATCCATTTTCTTTTTTTATTTGAAAAATAGTGGGTAAAACTTACCTCTTCATTCTATCTCCTTGAAAAATTTGCCAGGTTTGAATTTTTTTGGCCATTCCATACCTCAGCACAAGTTTTGATGGCAGGTGTGCTTTAAAGCCCAGAGTGAGTCCTTGTGAATGTTAAGTGACGGTTACCTGTGGTTTTAAAGCCGCTCTTGTGGGATATGGCACAAGGCGACAGCATTCCTATGTTTCAATTCTGGGATTTTGGGCAACAGATCTTTCCTGGAAATAGTCTTTGTAGGCTGCAATTTAGAGTGGAATGTGTCAGGGCAAACGCCCAAGAGCTTATATATCCATAATTCTTGTTTGCTTTTTTTAAATTTAATTTTTATTAATTATAAGAGCAAATTTGAGAAAATTGTTGTGTGTGTTCTAGCTGAACAGAATCTGCATCACTATATCTATGTATAGATCTATTCATCTTTGGATCCTTTCCCATGTAGGTTATTACAGAGTGTTGAGAAGACCTCTCTTGGTATTCCATAGGTATTTTGTGATTATATATTTCATATGTATTACTACATGTCTGTTAAACCCCATATCCTAATTCATACATTCCTTACGCCTTTCCATTTGGTTAAACATAATTTGGTTTTCTGAATCTATGAGTGTCCTTCTCTTGGAAATTATTTCATGGGTATCAACCTTCCGGTAACACCTATAAGTGATGTAATAGGATATCTGCCTTTCGGTTTCTTTCTTACTTCAGGTAGGGTGATAATCTCTAGATCCTTCTATGCTGGTGCCAACGGCACTGTTCCATGCTTTCCCATGGCTAATATTCCATTGTGTACATGGGCCACTTCTTCTTGGTGCATTTTTCTGTTGATGGACATTTTGGTTTCTTCCAGCTCTTGGCTATGGTACATGTTGCTGCAGTGAAGGATTGCCAGCCTGTGACTTTTTGATTCAGGTCTACTCAGCTGATAGACCCATCAGTGGGCCAACCAGATCACATAGTAGCTCAAGTTTTACCTTTAAACACACCTCCGTTTTGTTCTCTGTACTGGCTGTTACCAGGTTACATCCCATCAGCAGCTAGAGGGTACACAGTTCTCTAAAACCCCTTCAGCATTTATACTATGTAGACTTTTTTGCCGATGATCCTTCTGACGGCTGTGAGGGGAACGTGTTTCTAGACCGGATTTGCATGGCTTTATTAATTCCTGACGTTGAGCGTTTTTCCATGCCTTTTTCTATAACAGAAAAAGAGACAGAATATAAAATGTGCATAAAATATGCCTCTTGAAATTGTCGTTTTGAAATATGGATGTCTTTTGAGATTTTTGCTCGATTTACGACCGAAGGATTGTTTTGAGGACAGGTGTCATTTACAGGCCTGCAATTATTATGACCATCAAGTAACCATTACAGCTGCAGTTAGAGCTGCTGTTGTGTGAAACGGCCACAAGGCGGCAGCAGTTCTCATTAACCAAATCTGGTTACTAGGGAAACAGAGCCTCAATGGAAGTCCTGTTCTAGGTTGCAAATTAGAATGGAATGGGCCAGGAAAAAGCCCCTTAAGTTTATATCTCACTAAATATTGTTCCTTTTTAAAATTTAATTTTCATTGTTTATCACAGCAAGTGTGATTACAATGTTTTGCTTGTTTTAGGTGTGCAAGGTGTGGTTGTTTTCCACATATACCTATTTCTTTTCTTCTTTGGATCCTTTTCCCATTTTAGGTTATGACACAATGTTGAGTAGTCTTCTCTTGGTATTCCGTAGGTCTTTGGTGATTATATACTTCACCTGTGTTTGTATATCTCTGTTAACTCTGACATCCTAATGTATCCAATCTTCACACCTTTCCATTGGTGAACCATAAGTTTCTTTAATGAATCTGTGATTGCCTTTCTCTGTGGAAATATCTTCACTGGTATCAACTTTTAGGTAACACCTATAAGTGATATCATAGGATACGTGTCTTTCGCTTTCTGACTTACTACAAGTTGCGTGATTACTTCTAGACTCATCTGTGGTGATGCAAATGGCATTGTGTCATTTTTTTCCTTGGCTAATATTCCATCTGTACGTGGACCAGTTTTTCTTTATCCACTCACCTGTTGATGGACTTTTGGGTTGCTTCCATGTCTTGGTTATTGTAACACTGCTGAAATGCACATTTGCCTGCCTGTGTCTTTCAACTATGTCTTCTTCGGTTATAGGCCCAGGAGAGGGCCTGTTGGATCATATGGTAGCAAAATGTTTACCTTGTAAAGGCGTCTCCATTCTGTTCTCATTAGTGGCTCTTACCAGGTTATGTTCCACTTAAATTTGAGGGTATGCCCTTGTCCACAACCCTTTCAGCATTTATTGTTTGTAGTTTTTCTGCTGATGTTTATTCTGACAGGTGTGAACTGACCTCTTTGAGGTTGGATTTGCATGTATCTCATAATCTCTTGAAATTGAACTTTCAGGCATGTCCTCTTTTTTTCAAGCTGTGAGTAGCGCTTACCTCTTCAAATGGTTTTCTTGAAGTATGTGTCACATTTTGAAATATTTTGGCCATTACCTCCCTGAAGACATTCTGAGGGCAGGTTTCATTTATAGCCCTCCAGTACTTGTGCATATGAAGTGACCATGAGCACAGGATTTACAGCTGCTGTTGCAGGTATAGGCCATTGGGCGGCAACATTTCTCCTTTCCCCATTCTGGGAATTACGGAAAGAGTCCTTCCTGCCAGTGGTGTTCCTCGGTTATATATTAGAGAGGAATGTGCCCGGACTAACCCCCAAAAGCTGATGTCTCCTTACTTAAGTTTGGCTTCTAAATTGAAATTATATATATTTTTTTATTGGAGTAATATTCCATTGTGTACATGGACCACTTCTTCTTTGTGCCTTCCTCTGTTGACAGACATTTTTGTTGCTTCCAAGTGTTGGCTGTGGTAAATATTGCTGGAGTGCAGGATTGCCACCCTGTGCCTTTTTGATTCTCATCCTCTCAGGTGATAGGCCCAGCAGTGGGTATGCTTGATTGAATGGTAGCTCAATATTTACCTTATCAAGGCACCTCCTTTGTGTTTTCATTACTGGTTCTTACCATGTCCCACTTAGAAACGAGGGTGTGCATTTCTCCACAACCCCTTCAGCATTTATTGTTTGCAGAATTTCTGCTGATGGCCATTATGACTGGTGTGAGCTGATAGGTTTTTGTAATTTGGATTTGCATGTCTTTAATAATTCCTTATGTTCAGCATTTTTCCATCCTTTGTTTTCTTTCTGTTACACAAAAACAGAAAAAAACTGTGAGTACAATAAACCACTTGAAGTGGTCTTCAGGGAAGCCTGCCCTGTTTTGAATTTTTCGTCGATTTTTGACCCCAGGATTTTTTTGAGAACAGGTGACATTTACAGGCTTGTAATGAGTGTGAATATTTAGTGACCACTACTACTGGCTTTAAAGGTGCTGTTGGGGGAAACGGCCACAAGGCGGCAGCATTTCTCCGTTCCCAAAACTGGTTTCTAGGGCAGCACAGCCTTTCTGGAAGTCCTGTTCCCAGGTTGTAAATTAGAATGGAATGTGCTAGGAAAAAAACCCGTCAGTTAATATTCCATTATTTCTTGTTTGATTTTTTAGTCTTTTTAAATAAAGGTAATGTTTAGAATATTGTTTGTCCTAGGTGTATACAATCTGGTTCATTTCTATATTACATATATATATATATACATATATATATATACACACACACACACACACACACATATGTAATATATTCATGTGCAGATACTCTTGCCATGTAATTTATTGCAGAGTGCTCCATTGACCTCCCTTGCTATATGGTCGGTCTGTTTGATAAATGTATTTTGTAGGTATTTGTACACATATGGTAACCCTAATCTTAATTTTCCATACCACCCACCTTTCATTTACATAAGAATAGTTTGTTTTCTAAGTCTGTGAGTTTCTTTCTCTGTGAAAGTGCTATCATTTTTGTCAGTTGTTAGATAATGCCTATAAGTGATATCATACTATATGTCTTATTCTTTCTGACTTACGTCATGTTCTGAGATTATATCTAGGCTCATAAATGGTGCCTCAATGAGCAGTGTTTCACTGTTTTCCATGGCTAATATTCCATTATGTACATGGACCACTTCTTCTTTATCCATTCAACCATTGATGGACATTTTGGTTGCTTCCGTGTCTTGGCTATTGTGAAAAATCCTGCAGTGAAGCCGTTGCAGCCTGTGCCTTCTCGACTCTGGTATTTTCAGGTGAGAGGCTCAGCGGTGGGCCTGCTGAATGGAATGCTGGCTCAATTTTTACTTTTAAACACAGCTCCTTTCTGTTCTCACTATTGGCTCTTACCACTTCACATCTCACAAGCAGTTAGAGGGTACACAGTTCTCTAAAACCCCTTCAGCATTTATTGTTTGTAGACTTCTGGCTGATGGTAGTTGACGTGTGTGAGTTGAAATCTTTTTGTAGGCTAGATTTGCATGAGTTTGAAAATTTATGTTGTTGAGCTTTTATCCATTTTCCTTGATTTTAGAAAAATAATGAGTAAAATTTACCTCTTCCTACTATCTCCTTGAAAATTTTGCAGGTTGTGAATTTTTGAGGGTAGTTGTCCTTTACTGTCCTGAGTCCTTGTGAATGTTAAGTGACCGTTAGCTGTGGTTTTAAAGCCGCTCTTGGGAGCGGGAGTGGGAAACGGCCACAAGGCAGCTGCCTTTCTACATTTCCAACTCTGGGTTTTTGGGCAACAGAGGGTTCCTGGAAATCGTGTTTGTAAGCTGCAAATTAGAGCAGAATGTGCCACAGCAAACTCCCAAGAGCTTATATCTCCTTACTTCTTGTTTGTTTTATAAGTTTAATTTTTATTTATTATCACAGCAAATTGGATAAAAATAGTGTGTTTTTTCTAGGTGTACAGAATCTGGTTCATTATATCAATGTATCGATCTATTCATCTTCGGATCCTTTCCTGTGTAGGTTAATACAGAGTGTTGAGTACACCTCTTTTAGCATTCCATAGGTATTTTGTGATTATATATTTCATATGTATTACTACATGACTGTTAACCCCCATATCCTAATTCATACATTCCTTACACCTTTCCATTTGGTTAAACATAATTTGGTTTTCTGAATCTATGAGTGTACTTCTCTTGGAAAGTATTTCATGGGTATCAATTTTTAGGTAACACCTATAAGTGATGTCATGGAATATATGTCTTTCGTTTTCTTTCTTACTTCAGGTGGGGTGTTTATCTCTAGATCCTTCTATGGTGGTGCCAACAGCACAATTCCATTGTGTACATGGACCACTTCTTCTTGGTGCATTTTTCTGTTGATGGACATTTTGGTTTCTTCCAAGTCTTGGCTATGGTACATGTTGCTGCAGTGAAGGATTGCCAGCCTGTGTCTTTTTGATTCTGGTCTACTCGGGTGATAGGCCCATCAGTGGGCCTACCAGATCACATGGTAGCTCAAGTTTTACCTTTAAACGCACCTCCATTGTGTTCTCACTACTGGCTGTTACCAGGTGACATCCCACCAGCAGCTAGAGGCTATGCAGTTCTCTAAAACCCGTTCAACATTTATTCTCTGTAGACATTTTTGATGACGATCATTCTGACAGCTCTGAGGTGAATATTTTTGTAGACTGGATTTGCATGGCTTTATTAGTTACTGATGTTGAGCCATTTTCCTTGCCCTTTTTTTAACAAAAAAAAAAGAGAAAGGAAAAGAAAGAGAAGACAAAAGGAGCGAAAAATATGCCTCTTGAAATTGTTGTTTTAAAATGTGCATGTCTTTTGTCGTTTTAAAATGTGCACATCTTTTGAGTTTTTTGCTGGATTTATGACCCAAGGATTTGTTTAGAGGCCAGGTGTCATTTACAGGCCTGCAATTATTTAGAATATCAAGTGAGCATTAGCGCTGTGTGTTTTTTTAACACCTTTTTGGGGGTATAATTGCTTTAGAATGGTGTGTTAGTTTTTGTTTATAACAAATGAATCAGTTATACATATACATATGTTCCCATATCTCTTCCCTCTTGCATCTCCCTCCCTCTCACCCTCCCTATCCCACCCCTCCAGGCGGTCACAAAGCCCGGAGCTGATATACCTGTTCTATGCGGCTGCTTCCCACTAGCTATCTATCTTATGTTTGGTAGTGTATATATGTCCATGCCTCTCTCTCGCTTTGTCACAGCTCCCCCTCCCCCCTCCCCGTATCTTCAAGTCTGTTCTCCAGTAGGTCTGTGTATTTATTCCTGTCTTACCCCTCGTTTCTTCATGGCAGTTTTTTCCTTAAAATCCATATATATTTGTTAGCATACGGTATTTGTCTTTCTCTTTCTGACATACTTCACTCTGTATGACAGATCTAGGTCTATCCACCTCATTACAAATAGCTCAATTTCGTTTCCGTTTATGGCTGAGTAATATTCCATTGTGTATATGTGTCACATCTTCTTTATCCATTCATCCGATGATGGGCACTTAGGTTGTTTCCATCTCTGAGCTATTTTTTTTTCTTTTTTCTTTTTCTTTTACTTTGTGGTACGCGAGCCTCTCACCGCCGCGGCCTCTCCCGCTGCGGAGCACAGGCTCCGGACGCGCAGGCCCAGCGGCCATGGCCCACGGGCCCAGCCGCTCCGCGGCATGCGGGATCCTCCCGGACCGGGGCACGAACCCGTGTCCCCTGCATCGGCAGGCGGAATCCCAACCACTGCGCCACCAGGGAAGCCCCATCTCCGGGCTATTTTAAATAGAGCTGCAATGAACATTTTGGTACATGACTCTTTTTGAATTATGGTTTTCTCAGGGTATATGCCCAGTAGTGGGATCGCTGGGTCATATGGTAGGTCTATTTGTTGTTTTTTAAGGATCCTCCATACTGTTCTCCATAGTGGCTGTACCAATTCACATTCCCACCAGCAGTGAAGGAGTGTTCCCTTTTCTCCACACTCTCTCCAGCATTTATTGTTTCTAGATTTTTTGATGATGGCCATTCTGACTGGTGTGAGATGATATCTCATTGTAGTTTTGATTTGTATTTCCCTAATGATTAATGATGTTGAGCATTCTTTCATGTGTTTGTTGGCAGTCTGTATATCTTCTTTGGAGAAATGTCTATTTAGGTATTCTGCCCATTTTTGGATTGGGTTGTTGTTTTTATTGTTATTGAGCTGAATGAGCTGCTTTTAATTTTGGGGAATTAATCCTTTGTCTGTTGCTTCATTTGCAAATATTTTCTCCCATTCTGAGGGTTGCCTTTTGGTCTTGTTTATGGTTTCCTTTGCTGTGCAAAAGCTTTGACGTTTCATTAGGTCCCATTTGTTTATTTTTGTTTTTAATTCCATTTCTCTAGGCGGTGGGTCAAAAAGAATCTTGCTGTGATTTATGTCATAGAGTGTTCTGCCTATGATTTCCTCTAAGAGTTTGATAGAGTCTGGCCTTACATTTAGGTCTTTAATCCATTTTGAGCTTATTTTTGTGTATGGTGTTAGGGAGTGATCTAATCTCATACTTTTACATGTAACCCTCCCGTTTCCCCAGCACCACTTATTGAAGAGGCTGTCCTTTCTCCACTGTACATTCCTGCCTCCTTGATCAAAGATAAGGTGACCATATGTGTGTGGGTTTATCTTTGGGCTTTCCATCCTGTTCCATTGATCTATCTTTCTCTTTTTGTGCCAGTACCATACTGTCTTGATTACTGTAGCTTTGTCATATAGTCTGAAGTCAGGGAGCCTGATTCCTCCAGCTTCGTTTTTCGTTCTCAAGATTGCTTTGGCTATTCGGGGTATTTTGTGTTTCCATACAAATTGTGAAACATTTTGTTCTAGTTCTGTGAAAAATGCCAGTGGTAGTTTGATAGGGATTGCATTGAATCTGTAGATTGCTTTGGGTACTAGAGTCATTTTCACAATGTTGATTCTTCCAATCCAAGAACATGGTATATCTCTCCATCTATTTGTATCATCTTTAATTTCTTTCATCAGTGTCTTATAATTTTCTGCATACAGTTCTTTTGTCTCCTTAGGTAGGTTTATTCCTAGATGTTTTATGCTTTCTGTTTCAGTGGTAAATGGGAGTGTTTTCTTGATTTCACTTTCAGATTTTTCATCATTAGTGTATAGGAATGCAAGAGATTTCTATGCATTAATTTTGTATCCTGCAACTTTACCAAATTCATTGATTAGCTCTAGTAGTTTTCTGGCAGCATCTTTAGGATTCTGTATGTATAGTATCATGTCATCTGCAAACAGTGACAGCTTTACTTCTTCTTTTCCGGTTTGGATTCCTTTTCTTTCCTTTTCTTCTCTGATTGCTGTGGCTAAAACTTCCAATACTATATTGAATAAGAGTGGTGAGAGTGGGCAACCTTGTCTTTTCCCTGATCTTCGTGTAAATGCTTTCAGTTTTTCATCATTGAGGATGATGTTGGCTGTGGGTTTGTCATATATGGCCTTTATTATGTTGAGGAAAGTTCCTTCTATGCCTACTTTCTGCAGGGTTGTTATAAATGGGTGTTGAATTTTGTCAAAAGCTTTCTCTGTATCTATTGAGATGATCACACGATTTCTCTCCTTCAATTTGTTAATACGGTTTATCACATTGATTTGCGTATATTGAAGAATCCTTGCATTCCTGGAATAAACCCCACCTGATCATGGTGTATGATCCTTTTAATGTGCTGTTGGATTCTGTTTGCTAGTATTTTGTTGAGGATTTTTGCATCTATGTTCATCAGTGATATTGGCCTGTAGTTTTCTTTCTTTGTGACATCCTTGTGTGGTTTTGGTATCAAGGTGATGGTGGCCTCGTAGAATGAATTTGGGAGTGTTCCTCCCTCCGCTATATTTTGGAAGAATTTGAGAAGGATAGGTGATAGCTCTTCTCTAAATGTTTGATAGAATTCACCTGTGAAGCCATCTGGTCCTGGGCTTTTGTTTGTTGGAAGATTTTTAATCACAGTTTCAATTTCAGTGCTTGTGATTGGTCTGTTCATATTTTCTATTTCTTCCTGATTCAGTCTTGGCAGGTTGTGCATTTCTAAGAATTTGTCCATTTCTTCCAGCTTGTCCATTTTATTGGCATAGCGTTGCTTGTAGTAATCTCTCATGATCTTTTGTATTTCTGCAGTGTCAGTTGTTACTTCTCCTTTTTCATTTATAATTCTATTGATTTGAGTCTTCTCCCTTTTTTCGTGATGAGTCTGGCTAATGGTTTATCTATTTTGTTTATCTTCTCAAAGAACCAGCTTCTGGTTTTACTGATCTTTGCTATTGTTTCCTTCATTTCTTTTTCATTTATTTCTGATCTGATTTTTATGATTCTTTCCTTCTGCTAACTTTGGGGTTTTTTTGTTCTTTCTCTAATTGCTTCAGGTAGAAGATTAGGTTTTTTATTCGAGATGTTTACTGTTTCTTAAGGTGGGCTTGTATTGCTATAAACTTCCCCCTTAGAACTGCTTTTGCTGCAATCCATAGGTTTTGGGTCTTCGTGTCTCCATTGTCATTTGTTTCTAGGTATTTTGTTTTTTCCTCTTTGATTTCTTCAGTGATCACTTCACTATTAAATAGTGTATTGTTTAGCCTCCATGTGTTTGTATTTTTTAAAGATCTTTTCCTGTAATTGATATCTACTTTTATGGCGTTGTGGTCGGAAAAGATACTTGATGTAATTTCAATTTTCTTAAATTTACCAAGGCTTGATTTGAGACCCAAGATATGATCTATCCTGGGGAATGTTCCATGAGCACTTGAGAAAAATGTGTATTCTGTTGTTTTTGGATGGAGTGTCCTATAAATATCAAGTCCATCTTGTTTAATGTATCATTTAAAGCTTGTGTTTCCTTATTTATTTTCATTTTGGGTGATCTGTCCATTGGTGAAAGTGGGGTGTTAAAGTCCCCTACTATGAAAGTGTTACTGTCGATTTCCCCTTTTATGGCTGTTAGTATTTGCCTTATGTATTGAGGTGCTCATATGTTGGGTGCATAAATATTTACAATTGTTATATCTTCTTCTTGGATCGATCCCTTGATCATTATGTAGTGTCCTTCTTTGTCTCTTCTAGTAGTCTTTATTTTAAAGTCTATTTTGTCTGATATGAAAATTGCTACTCCAGCTTTCTTTTGGTTTCCATTTGTATGGATTATCATTTTCCACCCCTTACTTTCAGTCTGTATGTGTCTCTAGGTCTGAAGTGGGTCCCTTGTAGACAGCATATATAAGGGTCTTGTTTTTGTATCCATTCAGCCAATCTGTGTCTTTTGGTGGGAGCATTTAGTCCATTTACATTTAAGGTAATTATCGATATGTATGTTCGTATTCCCATTTTCTAAATTGTTTTGGGTTCGTTATTGTAGGTCTTTTCCTTCTCTTGTGTTTCTTGCCTAGAGAAGTTCCTTTAGCATTTGTCGTAATGCTGGTTTGGTGGTGCTGAACTCTTTCAGCGTTTGCATGTCTGTAAAGGTTTTAATTTCTCCATCAAATCTGAATGAGATCCTTGCTGGGTAGAGTAATCTTGGTTGCAGATTTTTCTCTTTCATCACTTTCAGTATGTCCTGCCACTTCCTTCTGGCTTGCAGAGTTTCTGCTGAGAGATCAGCTGTTAACCTAATGGGGATTCCCTTGTGCCTTATTTGTTGTTTTTCCCTTGCTGCTTTTAATATGCTTTCTTTGTATTTAACTTTTGACAGTTTGATTAATGTGTGTCTTGGCGTATTTCTCCTTGGATATATCCTGTATGGGACTCTCTGTGCTTCCTGGACTTGACTAACTATTTCCTTTCCCATATTAGGGAAGTTTTCAAGTACAATCTCTTCAAATATTTTCTCAGTCCCTTTCTTTTTCTCTTCTTCTTCTGGAACCCCTATAATTCGAAGGTTGGTGCGTTTAATGTTGTCCCAGAGGTCTCTGAGACTGTCCTCAGTTCTTTTCATTATTTTTTCTTTATTCTGCTCTGCAGTAGTTGTTTCCACTATTTTATCTTCCAGGTCACTTATTCGTCCTTCTGCCTCAGTTATTCTGCTTTTGACCCCATCTAGAGTATTTTTCATTTCATTTATTGTGCTGTTCATTGCTGTTTGTTTCATCTTAAGTTCTTCTATGTCCTTGTTAAATGTTTCTTGCATTTTGTCTATTCTATTTCCAAGATTTTGGATCACGTTTACTATCATTACTCTGAATTCTTTTTCAGGTAGACTGCCTATTTCCTCTTCATTTGTTAGGTCTGGTGCATTTTTTTCTTGCTCCTTCATCTGCGGTGTGTTTTTCTGTCTTCTCATTTTGCTTACCTTACTGTGTTTGGGGTCTCCTTTTTGCAGGCTGTGGGTTCGCAGTTCCTGTTGTTTTTGGTGTCTGTCCCCAGTGGCTAAGGTTGGTTCAGTGGGTTGTGTAGGCTTCTTGGTGGAGGGGACTAGTGCCTGTATTCTGGTGGATGAAGCTGGATCTTGTCTCTCTGGTGGGCAGGTCCATGTCTGGTGATATTTTGGGGTGTCTGTGGACTTATTATGATTTTAGGCAGCCTCTCTGCTAATGGGTGGGGTTGTGTCCCTGTTTGCTACTTGTTTGGCATAGGGTGTCCAGCACTGTAACTTGCTGTTCGTTGAGTGCAGCTGGGTGCTGGCATTGAGATGGAGATCTCTGGGAGATTTTCGCCATTTAATATTATGTGGAGCTGGGAGGTTTCTTGTTGACCAGTGTCCTGAAGTTGGCTCTCCCACCTCAGAGGCACAGCACTGACTCCTGGCTGCAGCACCAAAAGCCTTTCATCCACACAGCTCAGAATAAAAGGGAGAAAAATTAGAGAGAAAGAATCAGTAGAAGTAGGAAGAAAGAAAGAAAGGAAGGAAGGAAGGAAGGAAGGAAGGAAGGAAGGAAGGAAGGATGGATGAAAGAAAGAAAGAAGAAAAGAAGGAAAGAAAGAAAGGAGGGGGGAGGGAGAGAGGGAGGGCGGTGGGAGAAAGGAGGGAAGGAAGGAAGGAAACAAAGAAAGAAAGAAGATAAAGTAAAATAAAATAAAGTAAAATATAATAAAGTTATTAAATTAAAATATAATAATTAAGAAAATACATTAAAAAGAAACAAAACGAATGGATAGAACCATAGGACAAATGGTGGAAGCAAAGCAGTACAGTAAAATCTCATACCGAAGCATACACATACACACTCACAAAAAGAGTAAAAGGGGAAAAAAATCATAAATCTTGCTCTCAAAGTCTACCTCGTCAATTTGGGATGATTTGTTGTCTATTCATGTCTTCCACAGATGCAGGGTACATCAAGCAGCTTTAATCTGCTGCTTCTGAGGCTGCTGGGAGAGATTTCCCTTTCTCTTCTTTGTTCTCACAGCTCCCAGTGGCTCAGCTTTGGATTTGGCTCCGCCTCTGCGTGTAGGTCGCTGGAGGGCTTCTGTTTTTTGCTCAGACAGGATGGGGTTAAAGGAGCCGCTGATTCAGGGGCTCTGGCTCACTCAGGCTGAGGGGAGGGAGGGACGTGGAATGCGAGGCGAGCCTGCAGCAGCAGAGGCCGGCGTGACATTGCACCAGCCTGAGGCCCGCCGTGCGTTCTCCCAGGGAACTTGTCCCTGGATCCCGGGAACCTGGCAGTCGCGGGCTGCACAGGCTCCCTGGAAGGGAGGTGTGGATAGTGACTTGTGCTCGCACACAGGCCCCTTGGTGGCGGCAGCAGCAGCCTTAGCGTCTTCCTCCCATCTCTGGGATCCGTGCTTTTAGCCGCGGCTCACGCCTGCCTCTGGGATCTACGCTTTTAGCCACGGCTCGCGCCCATCTCAGGGGTCCATGCTTTTAGCCACGACTCGCGCCCATCTCTGGGGTCTGTGCTTTTAGCCACGGCTCGTGCTGGTCTCTGGAGTTCCTTTAAGCAGCGCTCTTAATCCCGTCTCCTCATGCACCAGGAAACAAAGAGGGAAGAAAAAGTCTCTTGCTTCTTCGGCAGCTCCAGACATTTTCCCGGACTCCCTCCCAGCTAGCCGTGGTGCACTAAACCCAACAGGCTGTGTTCACACAACCAACACCATTTCTCTCCCTGCGCTCTGACCAAAGCCCGCGCCTCAGCTCGCAGCCCCGCCCGCCCCTGCGGGTGAGCAGACAAGCCTCTCGGGCTGGCGAGCGCCGGTCGGCACCGATTCTCTGTGCGGGAATCTCCCTGCTTTTCCCTCCTCACCCCGTTGCTGTGCTTTCCTCCACAGCTGTGACACTCCCCCTTCCACCACCTGTAGTTTCCGCCTGCGAAGGGGCTTCCTAGTTTGTGGAAACCTTTCCTCCTTCACAGCTCCCTCCCACTGGTGCAGGTCCCGTCCCTATTCTTTTGTCTCTGTTTTTTCTTTTGCCCTACCCAGGTACATGGGGAGTTTCTTGCCTTTTGGGAGGTCTGAGGTCTTCTGCCAGCATTCAGTAGGTGTTCTGTAGGAGTTGTTCCACGTGTAGATGTATTTCTGGTGTATCTGTGGGGAGGAAGGTGATCGCCGCGTCTTACTCTTCCACCATCTTCCCCTCTGCTCTAGAGCTGTGTTTAAAGCTGCTGTTTTGAGAAATGTTCACAAGGCGGTAGCAGTTCTCCTTTACAAAATCTGGTTACTAGGGCAACAGAGCCTCAATGGAAGTCGTGTTGTAGGTTGTAAATTAGAATGCAGTGTGCCAGGAAAAAGCCCATTAAGTTTATGTCTCACTACTTCTTATTCATTTTTTTAATTTTAATTTTTTATCACAGCAACTTTGATAACAGTGTTTTGCTTGTGCTAGGTGTGTGAGATGTGGTCCTTTTACACATATACATATATCTATTCTTCTTCGGATCCTTTTCCCATGTAGGTTATGACATAATGTTGAGTAGTCTTCTCTTGGTGTTCCATAGGTGTTTGGTGACTATATATTTCACCTATGTTTGTATATCTCCGTTAAAACCAATATCCTAATATATACAGTCTCACACCTTTCCTTTGGTGAACCGTAAGTTTGTTTAATGAATCTGTGATTGCCTTTCTCTGTGGAAATATCTTCACTGGTATCAATTTTTAGGTAACACCTCTAAGTGATATCATAGGATATGTGTCTTTCGCTTTCTGACTTACTACAAGTTGCTTGATGACCTCTAGACTCATCTATGGTGCTGCAAATGGCATTGTGCTATTTTTTTCCTTGGCTAATATTCCATCTGTACGTGTACCAGTTCTTCTTTATCCACTCATCTGTTGATGTACTTTGTGTTTGCTTCCATGTCTTGGCTATTGTAATACTGCTGCAATGCAGATTTGCCCTCCAGTGTCTTTCTAATTCTGTCTTCTTATGTTATAGACCCAGGACTGGACCTCCTGGATCATATTGTAGCTCAATGTTTACCTTGTAACGGCACCTCCATTCTGTTCTCATTAGTGGCTCTTACCAGGTTAAGTCCCTCTTAAAGCTGAGGGTACGCACTTCTCCACAACCACTTCAGCATTTATTGTTTGTAGTTTTTTTGCTGATGGTTATGCTGACTGCTGTGAGCTGATACCTCTTTGTAGTTGGACTTGCACACGTCTCATAATCCCCTGAAATTGAATTTTCAGGCATGTCCTTTTTGTCTTCAAAGTGTGAGTACAACTTACAACTTCAAATTGTTTTCTTGAAGTATGTGCCACATTTTGAATTATTTTGGCCATTATACCCCTCAAGACATTTTGTGGGCAGGTTTCATTTACAGCCCTCCAGTACTTGTGCATATGAAGTGACTATTAGTACAGGTTTTAAAGCTGCTGTTGCAGGTAACGGCCAGAGGGCAGCAGCATTTCTGCTTTCTCCACTCTGGTAACTAGTGGAATAGACCTTCCTGCCAGTGGTGTTCCTTGATTATAATTTAAAGTGGAGTGTCCCCGCATAAACCCACAAAAGCTGATGTCTCCTTACTTATGTTTGTTTTTAAATTGAATTTACATTTTTTATTGGCATAATATTCCATTCTGTACATGGACCACTTCTTCTTTGTGCATTCCTCTGTTGATGGACATTATCATTGCTTCAAAGTGCTGGCAGTGTTAAATATGGCTGGAGTGCAGGATTGCCAGCCTGTGTCTTTTTGATTCTCATCCTCTCAGGCGATAGGCCCAGCACGGGTATGCTTGATTGAATGGTAGCTCAATGTTTACCTTTCGAGGCAGCTACATTGTGTTTTCATTAGTGGCTCTTACCACGTCCCACTTAGAACCGAGGGTACGCATTTCTCCACAACCCCTTCAGCATTTATTGTTTGCAGAACTTTTGCTGATGACTATTTTGACTGGTGTGAGTTGATAGGTTTTTGTAATTTGGATTTGCATGTCTTTAATAATTCCTAATGTTCAGCATTTTTCCATGCTTTGTTTTCTTTCTGTTAAACAAAAACAGAAAAAAACTGTGATTACAATAAACCTCTTGAAATTGTCTTCTTGGACGGTTGCCCTCTTGATTTTTTTGGTCAACTTTCGATGCCAGGATGTTTTTTGAGGGTAGGTGTCATTTACAGGACTGCAGTGAGTGTGAATATTTAGTGACCCTTAGCACTGGTTTTAAAGCTGCTGTTGTGGGAAACGGCCTCAAGTCTGCAGCATTTCTCCAACCACAAATCCGGTTATTAAGGGAAGCAGATCCTTTCTGGAAGTCATGTTACCAGGTTGTAAATTAGAATGCAATGTGCCAGGAAAAAAACCCCATAAGTTTATGTCACATTACTTCTTGTTCGTTGTTTGAATTTTTTTAATCAGGGTAATGATTAGAATATTGTTTGTCCTAGGTGACACAATCTGGTTCGTTTGTACATTATATTTATATATATGTATATGTGTATATATATAGATATATAGATATAGATATATAGATATAGATGTGCAGATCCTCCTCCCATGTAAATTATTGAAGAGTGTCCCGTAGACCTCCGTTTCTATATGGCCGGTCTTTTTGACATATGTATTTAATATGCATTTGTACACGTATGGTAAACCTGGTCTTAATTTATCCATTCCCTCCACCTTTCCTTTTAGATAAGCATAATTTGTTTTCTAAGTCTGTGAGTGTCTTTCTCTGTGGAAATATGTTCGTTTGGGTCAGTTGTCAGATAACGCCTATAAGTGATATCATAGGATATGTATTTTGCTTTCCGACTTACCTCACGTTCTGTGATGATCTCTAGGCTCATCTATGGTGTCTCAAAGAGCAGTGTTTCATTGTTTTCCAAGGTTAATATTCCATTGTGTACATGGACCACTTCTTCTTTATCAAATCATCTGTTGATGGACATTTTGGTTGCTTCCGTATCTTGGCTATTGTGAAAGTGGCTGCAGTGCAGCTGTTGCAGCCTCTGTCTTCTCGATTCTGGTCTTCTCAGGTGAGAGGCCCAACATTGGGCCTGCTGGATGGAATGGTGGCTCGGTTTTACATTTCTTTTGTGTGTGTGTGTGTGGTACAATGGCCTCTCACTGTTGCGGCCTTTCCCGTTGCGGAGCACAGGCTCTGGACGAGCATGCTCAGCGGCTATGCCTCACGGGCCTAGCCACTCCGCGGCATGTGGGATCTTCCCGGACTGCGGCACGAACCCGTGTCCCCTGCATCGGAAGGTGGACTCTCAACCATTGCACCACCAGGGAAGCCCCAGTTTTTACTTTTAAATGAGGTCCTTTCTGTTCTCATTATTGGCTGTAACCACTTTACATCTCACCAGCAGCTAGAGAGTACACAGTTCTCTAAAACCCTTTCAGCATGTATTGTTTGTAGACGTTTTGCTGATGGTAGTTGACGTGTGTGAGTTGAAACCTTTTTGTAGATTAGATTTGCATGAGTCTAATAATTCCTGATGTTGAGCTTTTATCCATTTTCCTTTCTTTTGAAGAAGAGTGTGCAAACTTATCTCTTCATACTATCTCCTTTAAACATTTGCATGTCTTGAATATTTTTGGTCATTCCCTAGCTCAGGACATTTTTTGAGGGCAGGTGTCCTTTACAGCCCTGAGTCTGTGAATGTTAAGTGACCATTAGCAGTGGGTTTAAAGCCGTTCTTGCCGCAAACGGCCACAAGGTGGCAGCATTTCTACATTTCCAACTCTGGGTTTTTGAGCAACAGAGCCTTCCTGGAAATCCTGTCAGTAGGCTGCAAATTAGGGTAGAATGTGCCAGGGCAACCCCCAAGAGCTTGTATCTCCTTACTCCTTGTTTGTTTTTTAAATTTAATTTTTATTTAGTATCAGAGTAAATTTGATAAAAATGTTGTGTGTGTTCTAGGTGTACAGAATCTGGTTCATTTTATGTATGTATCGATCTATTCATCTTTGGATCCTTTCCCATGTAGGTTATTACAGAATGTTGAGTAGACCTCTCTTGGTATTCCGTAGGTATTTGGTGATTATATATTTCATGTGTATTAGTACATGTCTGTTAATCCCCATATCCTAATTCATACCTTCCTTACACCTTTCCATTTGGTTAAACCTAGTTTTGTTTTCTGAATCTATGAGTGTCCTTCTCTTGGAAAGTATTTCATGGGTATCAATTTTTAGGTAACACCTATAATTGATGTCATAGGATATCTGTCGTTTGGTTTCTTTCTTACTTCAAGTTGGGTGATTATCTCTAGATCCTTCTATGGTGGTGCCAATGGCACTGTTCCATGCTTTTCCATGGCTAATATTCCATTGTGTACACGGACCACTTCTTCTTGGTGCATTTTTCTGTTGATGGACATTTTGGTTTCTTCCAAGTCTTGGCTATGGTACATGTTGCTGCAGTGCAGGATTGCCAGCCTGTGTCTCTTTGATTCTGGTCTACTCAGGTGATAGGCCCATCAGTGATCCTACCAGATCACATGGTAGCTCAATTTTTACCTTTAAACACACCTCCATTCTGTTTTCAGTACTGTCTGTTACCAGGTGACATCCCACCAGCAGCTAGAGGGTACACAGTTCTCTAAAGCCCCTTCACCATTTATAAGTTGTAGACTTTTTTGCTGGTGATCATTCTGACGGCTGTGAGGTGAACGTTTTTGTAGACTGGATTTGCATGGCTTTATTAATTCCTGATGTTGAGCATGTTTCCTTGCCCTTTTTTAACAAAAAAAAAGAGAGGAAAAGAAAGAATACAAAATGTGCGTAAAATATGCCTCTTTAAATTGTCGTTTTGAAATATGCACGTCTTTTGAGATTTTTGCTCGATTTAGTGACCACAGATTTGTTTAGAGGGCAGGTGTCATTAACAAGCCTGGAATTATTTTGAATATCAAGTAACCATTATCGCTGGGTTTAGAGCTGCTGCTGTGTGAAACGACCACAAAGAGGCACAGTTCTCCTTTAACAAATCTGGTTATTAGGGCAACAGAGCCTTAATGAAAGTCGTGTTCTAGGTTGTAAATTAGAATGCAATGTGCCAGGAAAAAGCCCCTTAACTTTATATCCCACTACTTCTTCGTTTTTTAAATTTAATTTTCATTTTTTATCACAGCAAGTGTGACTACAATGTTTTGCTTGTTCTAGGTGTGCAAAATGTGGTGGTTTTACACATATATCTATTGTTCTTTGGATCCTTTTCCCATGTAGGTTATGACACAATGTTGAGTAGTCTTCTCTTGGTATTCTGTAGGTCTTTGGTGATTATATACTTCACCTGTGTTTGTATATCTCTGTTAACCCCGATATCTTAATGTATCGAATCCTCACACCTTTCCATTGGTGAATCATAAGTTTGTTTAATAAATCTGTGATTGCCTTTCTCTGTGGAAATATCTTCACTGGTGTCAATTTTTAGGTGACACCTATAAGTGATATCATAGTATATGTGTCTTTCACTCTGACTTATGACAAGTTGTGTGATTACTTCTAGACTCATCTACGGTGTTGCAAATGGCATTGTGTCATTTTTTTCCTTGGCTAATATTCGGTCTGTGCATGTACCAGTTCTTCTTTGTCCACTCATCTGTTGATGGAATTTTTGGTTGCTTCCACATCTTGACTATTGTAATACTGCTGCAGTGCACATTTGCCTGCCTGTGTCTTTCCAATTCTGTCATCTTCGGTTTTAGACCAAGTAGTGGGCCCGCTGGATCATATGGTAGCCAATTGTTTACCTTGTAAAGGTACCTCCATTCTGTTCCATTAATGGCTCTTACCAGGTTACGTCCCATTTAAAGTTGAGGGTATGCACTTCTCCATAACCCCTTCAGCATTTATTGTTTGTAGTTTTTCTACTAATTTTTATTCTGACTGCTGTGAGCTGATACCTCTTTGTGGTTGGATTTGCATGTGTCTCATAATGCCTTGAAATTTAGCATTCAGGCATGTCCTTTTTTTTCTTCAAACTCTGAGTACAGCTTACCTCCTCAAATGGTTTTCTTGAAATATGTGCCACATTTTGAAATATTTTGGCCATTACCTCCCTGAAGACATTTTGAGGGCAGGTTTCATTTACAGCCCTCCAGTACTTGTGCATATGAAGTGACTATTAGTACAGGTTTTAAAGCTGCTGTTGCAGGTAACGGCCAGAGGGCAGCAGCATTTCTGCTTTCCCCACTCTGGTAACTAGGGAAACAGACCTTCCTGCCAGTGCTGTTCCTTGGTTATAAATTAAAGTGGAGTGTCCCCGCATAAACCCACAAAAGCTGATGTCTCCTTACTTATGTTTGTTTTTTAAATTGAATTTATATTTTTTATTGGCATAATATTCCATTCTGTACATGGACCACTTCTTCTTTGTGCATTCCTCTGTTGATGGACATTTTCATTGCTTCAAAGTGCTGGCAGTGTTAAATATGGCTGGAGTGCAGGATTGCCAGCCTGTGTCTTTTTGATTCTCATCCTCTCAGGCGATAGGCCCAGCACGGGTATGCTTGATTGAATGGTAGCTCAATGTTTACCTTTCGAGGCAGCTACATTGTGTTTTCATTACTGGTTCTTACCACGTCCCACTTAGAACCGAGGGTACGCATTTCTCCACAACCCCTTCAGCATTTATTGTTTGCAGAACTTTTGCTGATGAGTATTTTGACTGGTGTGAGCTGATAGGTTTTTGTAATTTGGATTTGCATGTCTCTAATAATTCCTAATGTTCAGCTTTTTTCCACACCTTTTTTTATTCTGTTAAGCAAAAACAGGAAAAAACCGTGAGTACAATAAACCTCTTGAAATTGTCTTCTTGGAAGGTTGCCCTCTTGATTTTTTCGGTCGATTTTCGATACCAGGATGTTTTTTGAGGGTAGGTGTCATTTACAGGACTGCAGTGAGTGTGAATATTTAGTGACCCTTAGCACTGGTTTTAAAGCTGCTGTTGTGGGAAACGGCCTCAAGTCTGCAGCATTTCTCCAACCACAAATCCGGTTATTAAGGGAAGCAGATCCTTTCTGGAAGTCATGTTACCAGGTTGTAAATTAGAATGCAATGTGCCAGGAAAAAAACCCCATAAGTTTATGTCACATTACTTCTTGTTCGTTGTTTGAATTTTTTTAATCAGGGTAATGATTAGAATATTGTTTGTCCTAGGTGACACAATCTGGTTCGTTTGTACATTATATTTATATATATGTATATGTGTATATATATAGATATATAGATATAGATATATAGATATAGATGTGCAGATCCTCCTCCCATGTAAATTATTGAAGAGTGTCCCGTAGACCTCCGTTTCTATATGGCCGGTCTTTTTGACATATGTATTTAATATGCATTTGTACACGTATGGTAAACCTGGTCTTAATTTATCCATTCCCTCCACCTTTCCTTTTAGATAAGCATAATTTGTTTTCTAAGTCTGTGAGTGTCTTTCTCTGTGGAAATATGTTCGTTTGGGTCAGTTGTCAGATAACGCCTATAAGTGATATCATAGGATATGTATTTTGCTTTCCGACTTACCTCACGTTCTGTGATGATCTCTAGGCTCATCTATGGTGTCTCAAAGAGCAGTGTTTCATTGTTTTCCAAGGTTAATATTCCATTGTGTACATGGACCACTTCTTCTTTATCAAATCATCTGTTGATGGACATTTTGGTTGCTTCCGTATCTTGGCTATTGTGAAAGTGGCTGCAGTGCAGCTGTTGCAGCCTCTGTCTTCTCGATTCTGGTCTTCTCAGGTGAGAGGCCCAACATTGGGCCTGCTGGATGGAATGGTGGCTCGGTTTTACATTTCTTTTGTGTGTGTGTGTGTGGTACAATGGCCTCTCACTGTTGCGGCCTTTCCCGTTGCGGAGCACAGGCTCTGGACGAGCATGCTCAGCGGCTATGCCTCACGGGCCTAGCCACTCCGCGGCATGTGGGATCTTCCCGGACTGCGGCACGAACCCGTGTCCCCTGCATCGGAAGGTGGACTCTCAACCATTGCACCACCAGGGAAGCCCCAGTTTTTACTTTTAAATGAGGTCCTTTCTGTTCTCATTATTGGCTGTAACCACTTTACATCTCACCAGCAGCTAGAGAGTACACAGTTCTCTAAAACCCTTTCAGCATGTATTGTTTGTAGACGTTTTGCTGATGGTAGTTGACGTGTGTGAGTTGAAACCTTTTTGTAGATTAGATTTGCATGAGTCTAATAATTCCTGATGTTGAGCTTTTATCCATTTTCCTTTCTTTTGAAGAAGAGTGTGCAAACTTATCTCTTCATACTATCTCCTTTAAACATTTGCATGTCTTGAATATTTTTGGTCATTCCCTAGCTCAGGACATTTTTTGAGGGCAGGTGTCCTTTACAGCCCTGAGTCTGTGAATGTTAAGTGACCATTAGCAGTGGGTTTAAAGCCGTTCTTGCCGCAAACGGCCACAAGGTGGCAGCATTTCTACATTTCCAACTCTGGGTTTTTGAGCAACAGAGCCTTCCTGGAAATCCTGTCAGTAGGCTGCAAATTAGGGTAGAATGTGCCAGGGCAACCCCCAAGAGCTTGTATCTCCTTACTCCTTGTTTGTTTTTTAAATTTAATTTTTATTTAGTATCAGAGTAAATTTGATAAAAATGTTGTGTGTGTTCTAGGTGTACAGAATCTGGTTCATTTTATGTATGTATCGATCTATTCATCTTTGGATCCTTTCCCATGTAGGTTATTACAGAATGTTGAGTAGACCTCTCTTGGTATTCCGTAGGTATTTGGTGATTATATATTTCATGTGTATTAGTACATGTCTGTTAATCCCCATATCCTAATTCATACCTTCCTTACACCTTTCCATTTGGTTAAACCTAGTTTTGTTTTCTGAATCTATGAGTGTCCTTCTCTTGGAAAGTATTTCATGGGTATCAATTTTTAGGTAACACCTATAATTGATGTCATAGGATATCTGTCGTTTGGTTTCTTTCTTACTTCAAGTTGGGTGATTATCTCTAGATCCTTCTATGGTGGTGCCAATGGCACTGTTCCATGCTTTTCCATGGCTAATATTCCATTGTGTACACGGACCACTTCTTCTTGGTGCATTTTTCTGTTGATGGACATTTTGGTTTCTTCCAAGTCTTGGCTATGGTACATGTTGCTGCAGTGCAGGATTGCCAGCCTGTGTCTCTTTGATTCTGGTCTACTCAGGTGATAGGCCCATCAGTGATCCTACCAGATCACATGGTAGCTCAATTTTTACCTTTAAACACACCTCCATTCTGTTTTCAGTACTGTCTGTTACCAGGTGACATCCCACCAGCAGCTAGAGGGTACACAGTTCTCTAAAGCCCCTTCACCATTTATAAGTTGTAGACTTTTTTGCTGGTGATCATTCTGACGGCTGTGAGGTGAACGTTTTTGTAGACTGGATTTGCATGGCTTTATTAATTCCTGATGTTGAGCATGTTTCCTTGCCCTTTTTTAACAAAAAAAAAGAGAGGAAAAGAAAGAATACAAAATGTGCGTAAAATATGCCTCTTTAAATTGTCGTTTTGAAATATGCACGTCTTTTGAGATTTTTGCTCGATTTAGTGACCACAGATTTGTTTAGAGGGCAGGTGTCATTAACAAGCCTGGAATTATTTTGAATATCAAGTAACCATTATCGCTGGGTTTAGAGCTGCTGCTGTGTGAAACGACCACAAAGAGGCACAGTTCTCCTTTAACAAATCTGGTTATTAGGGCAACAGAGCCTTAATGAAAGTCGTGTTCTAGGTTGTAAATTAGAATGCAATGTGCCAGGAAAAAGCCCCTTAACTTTATATCCCACTACTTCTTCGTTTTTTAAATTTAATTTTCATTTTTTATCACAGCAAGTGTGACTACAATGTTTTGCTTGTTCTAGGTGTGCAAAATGTGGTGGTTTTACACATATATCTATTGTTCTTTGGATCCTTTTCCCATGTAGGTTATGACACAATGTTGAGTAGTCTTCTCTTGGTATTCTGTAGGTCTTTGGTGATTATATACTTCACCTGTGTTTGTATATCTCTGTTAACCCCGATATCTTAATGTATCGAATCCTCACACCTTTCCATTGGTGAATCATAAGTTTGTTTAATAAATCTGTGATTGCCTTTCTCTGTGGAAATATCTTCACTGGTGTCAATTTTTAGGTGACACCTATAAGTGATATCATAGTATATGTGTCTTTCACTCTGACTTATGACAAGTTGTGTGATTACTTCTAGACTCATCTACGGTGTTGCAAATGGCATTGTGTCATTTTTTTCCTTGGCTAATATTCGGTCTGTGCATGTACCAGTTCTTCTTTGTCCACTCATCTGTTGATGGAATTTTTGGTTGCTTCCACATCTTGACTATTGTAATACTGCTGCAGTGCACATTTGCCTGCCTGTGTCTTTCCAATTCTGTCATCTTCAGTTTTAGACCAAGTAGTGGGCCCGCTGGATCATATGGTAGCCAATTGTTTACCTTGTAAAGGTACCTCCATTCTGTTCCATTAATGGCTCTTACCAGGTTACGTCCCATTTAAAGTTGAGGGTATGCACTTCTCCATAACCCCTTCAGCATTTATTGTTTGTAGTTTTTCTACTAATTTTTATTCTGACTGCTGTGAGCTGATACCTCTTTGTGGTTGGATTTGCATGTGTCTCATAATGCCTTGAAATTTAGCATTCAGGCATGTCCTTTTTTTTCTTCAAACTCTGAGTACAGCTTACCTCCTCAAATGGTTTTCTTGAAATATGTGCCACATTTTGAAATATTTTGGCCATTACCTCCCTGAAGACATTTTGAGGGCAGGTTTCATTTACAGCCCTCCAGTACTTGTGCATATGAAGTGACTATTAGTACAGGTTTTAAAGCTGCTGTTGCAGGTAACGGCCAGAGGGCAGCAGCATTTCTGCTTTCCCCACTCTGGTAACTAGGGAAACAGACCTTCCTGCCAGTGCTGTTCCTTGGTTATAAATTAAAGTGGAGTGTCCCCGCATAAACCCACAAAAGCTGATGTCTCCTTACTTATGTTTGTTTTTTAAATTGAATTTATATTTTTTATTGGCATAATATTCCATTCTGTACATGGACCACTTCTTCTTTGTGCATTCCTCTGTTGATGGACATTTTCATTGCTTCAAAGTGCTGGCAGTGTTAAATATGGCTGGAGTGCAGGATTGCCAGCCTGTGTCTTTTTGATTCTCATCCTCTCAGGCGATAGGCCCAGCACGGGTATGCTTGATTGAATGGTAGCTCAATGTTTACCTTTCGAGGCAGCTACATTGTGTTTTCATTACTGGTTCTTACCACGTCCCACTTAGAACCGAGGGTACGCATTTCTCCACAACCCCTTCAGCATTTATTGTTTGCAGAACTTTTGCTGATGAGTATTTTGACTGGTGTGAGCTGATAGGTTTTTGTAATTTGGATTTGCATGTCTCTAATAATTCCTAATGTTCAGCTTTTTTCCACACCTTTTTTTATTCTGTTAAGCAAAAACAGGAAAAAACCGTGAGTACAATAAACCTCTTGAAATTGTCTTCTTGGAAGGTTGCCCTCTTGATTTTTTCGGTCGATTTTCGATACCAGGATGTTTTTTGAGGGTAGGTGTCATTTACAGGACTGCAGTGAGTGTGAATATTTAGTGACCCTTAGCACTGGTTTTAAAGCTGCTGTTGTGGGAAATGGCCACAAGTCTGCAGCATTTCTCCATCCCCAAATCCGGTTACTAGGGCAGCAGATCCTTTCTGGAAGTCATGTTACCAGGTTGTAAATTAGAATGCAATGTGCCAGGAAAAACCCCATAAGTTTATGTCACATTACTTCTTGTTTGTTGTTTGAATTATTTAAATCAGGGTAATGATTAGAATATTGTTTGTCCTAGGTGACACAATCTGGTTCATTTGTACATTATATTTATATATATGTATATGTGTATATATACAGATATATAGATATAGATATAGATATATAGATATAGATGTGCAGATCCTCCTCCCATGTAAATTATTGAAGAGTGTCCCGTAGACCTCCATTTCTATATGGCCGGTCTTTTTGACATATGTATTTAATATGCATTTGTACACGTATGGTAAACCTGGTCTTAATTTATCCATTCCCTCCACCTTTCCTTTTAGATAAGCATAATTTGTTTTCTAAGTCTGTGAGTGTCTTTCTCTGTGGAAATATGTTCGTTTGGGTCAGTTGTCAGATAACGCCTATAAGTGATATCATAGGATATGTATTTTGCTTTCCGACTTACCTCACGTTCTGTGATGATCTCTAGGCTCATCTATGGTGTCTCAAAGAGCAGTGTTTCATTGTTTTCCAAGGTTAATATTCCATTGTGTACATGGACCACTTCTTTATCAATTCATCTGTTGATGGACATTTTGGTTGCTTCCGTATCTTGGCTATTGTGAAAGTGGCTGCAGTGCAGCTGTTGCAGCCTCTGTCTTCTCGATTCTGGTCTTCTCAGGTGAGAGGCCCAACATTGGGCCTGCTGGATGGAATGGTGGCTCAGTTTTACATTTCATTTCTTGGTGTATATGGTACGATGGCCTCTCACTGTTGCGGCCTTTCCCGTTGCGGAGCACAGGCTCCAGACGCGCATGCTCAGCGGCTATGACTCACGGGCCTAGCCACTCTGCGGCATGTGGGATCTTCCCGGACTGCGGCACGAACCCGTGTCCCCTGCATCGGAAGGTGGACTCTCAACCACTGCACCACCAGGGAAGCCCCAGTTTTTACTTTTAAACGAGGTCCTTTCTGTTCTCATTATTGGCTGTAACCACTTTACATCTCACCAGCAGCTAGAGAGTGCACAGTTCTCTAAAACCCTTTCAGCATATGTTGTTTGTAGACGTTTTGCTGATGGTAGTTGACGTGTGTGAGTTGAAACCTTTTTGTAGATTAGATTTGCATGAGTCTAATAATTCCTGATGTTGAGCTTTTATCCATTTTCCTTTCTTTTGAAGAAGAGTGTGCAAACTTATCTCTTCATACTATCTCCTTTAAACATTTGCATGTCTTGAATATTTTTGGTCATTCCCTAGCTCAGGACATTTTTTGAGGGCAGGTGTCCTTTACAGCCCTGAGTCTGTGAATGTTAAGTGACCATTAGCAGTCGGTTTAAAGCCGTTCTTGCCGCAAACGGCCGCAAGGTGGCAGCATTTCTATATTTCCAACTCTGGGTTTTCGAGCAACAGAGTCTTCCTGGAAATCCTGTTAGTAGGCTGCAAATTAGGGTGGAATGTGCCAGGGCAAACCCCCAAGAGCTTGTATCTCCTTACTCCTTGTTTGTTTTTTAAATTTAATTTTTATTTAGTATCAGAGTAAATTTGATAAAAATGTTGTGTGTGTTCTAGGTGTACAGAATCTGGTTCATTTTATGTATGTATCGATCTATTCATCTTTGGATCCTTTCCCATGTAGGTTATTACAGAATGTTGAGTAGACCTCTCTTGGTATTCCGTAGGTATTTGGTGATTATATATTTCATGTGTATTAGTACATGTGTGTTAATCCCCATATCCTAATTCATACCTTCCTTACACCTTTCCATTTGGTTAAACATAATTTGGTTTTCTGAATCTATGAGTGTCCTTCTCTTGGAAAGTATTTCATGGGTATCAATTTTTAGGTAACACCTATAATTGATGTTATAGGATATCTGTGTTTTGGTTTCTTTCTTACTTCAAGTTGGGTGATTATCTCTAGATCCTTCTATGGTGGTGCCAATGGCACTGTTCCATGCTTTTCCATGGCTAATATTCCATTGTGTACACGGACCACTTCTTCTTGGTGCATTTTTTCTGTTGATGGACATTTTGGTTTCTTCCAAGTCTTGGCTATGGTACATGTTGCTGCAGTGCAGGATTGCCAGCCTGTGTCTCTTTGATTCTGGTCTACTCAGGTGATAGGCCCATCAGTGATCCTACCAGATCACATGGTAGCTCAATTTTTACCTTTAAACACACCTCCATTCTGTTTTCAGTACTGTCTGTTACCAGGTGACATCTCACCAGCAGCTAGAGGGTACACAGTTCTCTAAAGCCCCTTCACCATTTATAAGTTGTAGACTTTTTTGCTGGTGATCATTCTGACGGCTGTGAGGTGAATGTGTTTGTAGACTGGATTTGCATGGCTTTATTAATTCCTGATGTTGAGCATGTTTCCTTGCCCTTTTTTTTAACAAAAAAAAAGACAGAAAAAGAAAGAATACAAAATGTGCGTATAATATGCCTCTTTAAATTGTCGTTTTGAACTATGCACATCTTTTGAGATTTTTGCTCGATTTAGTGACCACGGATTTGTTTAGAGGGCAGGTGTCATTTACAAGCCTGGAATTATTTTGAATATCAAGTAACCATTATCGCTGGGTTTAGAGCTGCTGCTGTGTGAAACGGCCACAAAGAGGCACAGTTCTCCTTTAACAAATCTGGTTATTAGGGCAACAGAGCCTTAATGAAAGTCGTGTTCTTGGTTGTAAATTAGAATGCAATGTGCCAGGAAAAAGCCCCTTAACTTTATATCCCACTACTTCTTCGTTTTTTAAATTTAATTTTCATTTTTTATCACAGCAAGTGTGATTACAATATTTTGCTTGTTCTAGGTGTGCAAGATGTGGTGGTTTTACACATATATCTATTGTTCTTTGGATCCTTTTCCCATGTAGGTTACGACACAATGTTGAGTAGTCTTCTCTTGGTATTCTGTAGGTCTTTGGTGACTATATACTTCACCTGTGTTTGTATAGCTCTGTTAACCCCGATATCTTAATGTATCCAATCCTCACACCTTTCCATTGGTGAATCATAAGTTTGTTTAATAAATCTGTGATTGCCTTTCTCTGTGGAAATATCTTCACTGGTATCAATTTTTAGCTGACACCTATAAGTGATATCATAGTATATGTGTCTTTCACTTTCTGACTTACGACAAGTTGTGTGATTACTTCTAGACTCATCTACGGTGTTGCAAATGGCATTGTGTCATTTTTTTCCTTGGCTAATATTCGGTCTGTGCATGTACCAGTTCTTCTTTGTCCACTCATCTGTTGATGGAATTTTTGGTTGCTTCCATGTCTTGACTATTGTAATACTGCTGCAGTGCACATTTGCCTGCCTGTGTCTTTCCAATTCTGTCATCTTCGGTTTTAGACCAAGTAGTGGGCCTGCTGGATCATATGGTAGGCAATTGTTTACCTTGTAAAGGCACCTCCATTCTGTTCCATTAATGGCTCTTACCAGGTTACGTCCCATTTAAAGTTGAGGGTATGCACTTCTCCATAACCCCTTCAGCATTTATTGTTTGTAGTTTTTCTACTAATTTTTATTCTGACTGCTGTGAGCTGATACCTCTTTGTGGTTGGATTTGCATGTGTCTCATAATGCCTTGAAATTTAGCTTTCAGGCATGTCCTTTTTTTTCTTCAAACTGTGAGTACAGCTTACCTCTTCAAATGGTTTTCTTGAAATATGTGCCACATTTTGAAATATTTTGGCCATTACCTCCCTGAAGACATTTTGAGGGCAGGTTTCATTTAGAGCCCTCGAGTACTTGTGCATATGAAATGCCGATTAGCACAGGTTGTAAAGCTGCTGTTGCAGGCAACGGCCATTTGGCGGCAACATTTCTGCTTTCCCCATTCTGGTAACCAGGGAAACAGACCTTCTTGCCAGTGGTGTTCCTCTTTTATACACTAGAGGTGAATGTGCCTGGATAAACCCCCAAAGGGTGATGTTGCCATACACTAAACTGTAACCAAAACCGTACCCGTTCCCTAACCCTAACCCTAACCCTTACACTGAGCTGTGCCATAATAATAACCCATACACTAACACTAACACGTACCCTAACCCTAACCCTAAACCTTATACTTACCCAAGTCCTAATAGTAACACGTACACTAACAGTAACACTAACCCTAACAGGTACCCTAAACCTTTGTCGTACCCTAGACAGTGACCTAATCTGTACCCTTTCCCTAATGCTAAACCTAACCCTAAACCATCCCCTAACCCACAACCTAATCCTAACCCGTATACTAACACTAACCCACACCCTAATATGGATTCTAACCAAACCCGTTGTCGTACACTAACTGGTACCATAAGCTGTATCCATTCCCTAACGCTAATCCTAACCATAACCCTAACCCTAAATCATACCGTAACCCGTACCCTGATCCTAACCCGTACCTTGGCGGGGGAACCTTATATCACACTGTCACCATAGAAAAACCTACAGACACTGCAGTGACGGTGGCCAATAAGACCGGCTGGACTCCTCGCTACTTCAAAATTTCTTGTGACTCTGGGACTAATGGAATACAGAAGAAGACATCATCTAAGTCTAATACAGAATACCATGTCCTGGTGGATGGTAGAATGACCATCAGTGTGTAGGAATTAGGAACTACTGGATGTATATTCTCAGGTGCTTCACTGACCTGACATCCTTTACCAAGTACCCAGTAGCCCACAGGGCTCTCATGGTCAGGCCGCTCCCAGGATTTGGAGCTCACCTGGGCAGATACCCAGCAGCTCATGGGGCTCTCATGGTCAGGCCCCTCCCAGGATATGGAGCTCACCTGTGCAGATACCCAGCAGCCCATGGGGCTCTCGTGGTCAGGCCCCTCCCAGGATATGGAGCTCAGCTGTGCAGGTACCCAGCAAGACTGAGCACACAGGAACCGTGCACATAGCCCCCATTGCAGAGCACCCCCAGCTCACCTGTCACTCAGGGCTGACACAGAGCACCTCAGAGCACGACTTGAACTAACAAACAACAGCTCCAACAGGTCTGTGACACTGGGCGTCACTCTGTGCGGCCTCCCTCCACCTGGTCTTCCAGAGACTTCCACTGCAGCCAGGGCACCAGGCCTCTGTTTCCACCCACCACCCCTCGTCTCCCTGAATACTGGGTTCCTCTCATTAGGAGAGGGTCTTCTTGAAGTTGTCTCCCACTCATGGGCCAGATAAAATGATTAGAAAACAAGCCAGAGCTGCAGCCCCTTGTCTATCCTGACTCTCAGGAGCCCACACCTGTTCCTTGGACCTGGTCGGTTCATCAAGGTCCATTTTCTGCTGCTGTGAGCCCCAGAGGGGCGAGGATTGGCTGACCTGGGCAGCCTGACCGTGCCGGCCAGCCCTCTCCAGGTGTGCCTGGTTTGAGGTCAATATAAACACCGCTCCAGGCAGCAAGAGCCCCTTCAGTTGTGTCTGACGCCATTTTCTCTGCCCCGTCAGCAGTGTCGGGGCTGGGCTGGTGGGAGGGAGTGAGGGGCCACGGTTTTTAGGGTGGCCCGGTGTGAGTGGGGCTCTGCTGGGCTTTCTGCAGGAGTTGCCAAGCTGCCAACTGCTAAAGAAGAGGATGTGTCACCCATATCTGCTGCTGAAATTTCTCCCCAGGCAGAGGTGAGTAAGGAAAAAAGCAGTGGGGGCTGGGACAGGAGGGGTATCTCAGGCAGGGAAATGGAAAGCTTCCAGAAGTGCGCCCGGGGCCAGGACCATCCTGGTTGGCCTGTAGGCACCAAGTCGGCCTGGGTGCTGTCGCTGGTGTGGCTCCATGGCCCTTCCTCTAGGCTTTCAAGTCCTTGCACAGATTCAGGTGTTTTACCTGGGAACTGTGGGAACAGTTCAGCAGCAGCTGGCCTGGAGCTCAGCTCACGTTTACTCAGAGATGCCTCAGCACAGTCCCCCAGCTTTGCAATGAGGACACTCCTTGCAGGGTGGGGGGGCGCTGCTGGCTTCATGGGAGACGATTACCCACCTCTGACCAACTTCAGGATTCTTTAACTTTGGAGCAAGTGCCCTGATAGGGTTTTCCTGTTTATAACTGGTGGGTTCTGCTTTTTTTTTTTCTTTTTGGGTTCAATGTAGGTTTTATTCCTCTTTTTCGTATTTATAGATAGAAGCATGGAAATAATTCATTCATATAAATACATGTATGGGAATGGAAGAACTATTTTTCTGTTTTACTTTTTGTATGTTTATTTATTTTTTTAATTTTTAATTTTATTATTATACAGCAGGTTCTTTCTGGTTATCGATTTTATACATATGGGTGTATATAAGTCAATCCCAAACTCCCAATTCATCCCAGCACTACCCCCCCACGTCTTTCCCCCCTTGGTGTCCATACGTTTGTTGTCTACATCTGTGTCTCTATTTCTGCCCTGCAAACCAGTTCATCTGTTCCATTTTTCTTGGTTCCACATATATGCATTAATATACAATATTTCTTTTTCTCTTTCTGTCTTATTTCACTCTGTATGACAATCTCTAGGTCCATCGACGTCTGTACAAATGACCCAATTTCATTCCTTTTTATGGCTGAGTAACATTCCATGTTATATATGTACCACATCTTTATCCATTCGTCTGCCTGTGTGCATTTAAGTTGCTCCCATTACCTGGCTATTGTAAATAGTGCTGCAATGAACATTGTGGTGAATGTGTCTTTTTGATTTATGTTTTTCTCTGGGTATATGCCCAGTAGTGGGATTGCTGGATCATATGGTAATTCTATTTTTAGTTTTTTAAGGAACCTCCATATTGTTCTCCATATTGACTGTATCAATTTACATTCCCACCAATAGTGGAAGAGGGTTCCTTTTCTCCACACCCTCCCCAGCATTTATTGTTTGTAGATTTTCTGATGATGTCCATTCTAACAGGTGTGAGGTGATACCTCATTGTAGTTTTGATTTGCATTTCTCTAATAATTAGTGATGTTGAGAAACTTTCCATGTGCTTCTTGGCCATCTCTCTTCTTGGAATCAATGTCTATTTAGATCTTCTGCCATTTTTGTATTGGGTTGTTTGGTTTTTTTAATATTGAGCTGCATGTGCTGTTTATATATTATTGGAGATTAATCCTTTGTCTGTTGATTCATTTGCAAATATATTCTCCCATTCTGAGGGTTGTCTTTTCGTCTTGTTTTTACTTTCCTTTGCTTTGCAAAAGCTTTTATGTTTCCTTAGTTCCCATTTGTTTATTTTTCTTTTTTATTGCATTACTCTAGGAGGTGGATCAAAAAAGATCTTGTTGTGATTTATGTCAGAGTATTCTTCCTATTTTTTCCTCTAAGAGTTTTATACTGTCCGGTCTTACATTAAGGTCTCTAATCCATTTTGAATTTATTTTTCTGTATGGTGTTAGGGAGTATTCTAATTTCATTCTTTTACATGTAGCTGCCCATTTTTCCCAGAACCACTGATTGAAGAGACTGTCTTTTCTCCATTGTATAGTCTTGCCTCCTGTGTCATAGATTATTGACCATTGGTATGTAGGTTTATCTCTGGGCTTTCTTTCTTTTTTCATTTTACAACTTTATTGGAGTATAATTGCTTTACAATGATGTGTTAGTTTCTGCTGTATAACAAAGTGAATCAGCTATACATATACCACCATATCCCCTCCCTCTTGCATCTCTCTCTCACTGTCTCTATCCCACCACTTTAGGTGTTCACAAAGCACTGAGCTGATCTCCCTGTGCTATGTGGCTTCTTCCCAGTAGCTATCGATGTTACATTTGGTAATGTATATATGTCCATGCCACTCTCTCACTTTGTCCCAGCTTACCCTTCCCCCTCCCCGTGTGCTCAAGTCCTTTCTGTACGTCTGTGTCCTTAATCCTGTCCCACCCCTACGTTCTTCATAAACTTTTTTTTCTTTAGACTCCATATATCTGTGTTAGCACACGCTATTTGTTTTTCTCTTTCTGACTTACTTTACTGTGTAGGACAGTCTCTACGTCCATCCATCTCACTACAAATAACTCAGTTTTGTTTCCTTTTATGGCTGAGTAATATTCCATTGTATATATGTGCCAGATCTTCTTTATTGATTCATCAGTCGATGGACACTTAGGTTGCTTCCATGTCCTGGCTATTGTAAATAGAGCTGCAATGAACATTGTTGAACATAACTCTTTTTGAATTATGGTTCTCTCAGGGTAAATGCCCAGGAGTTGGATTGCTGGGTCGTATGGTACTTCTATTTTTAGTTTTTTAAGGAACCTCCATACCGTTCTCCCTAATGGCTATATCAATTTACATTCCCACCAACACTGAAAGAGTGTTCCCTTTTCTCCAATAAATGCCTCTGCAGCAATTATTTTTTGTAGATTTTTTGATGATTGCCATTCTGACTGCTGTGAGTGATACCTCACTGTAGTTTTGATTTACATTTCTGCAATGATTAGTGATGTTCAGCATCCTTTCATGTGTTTGTTGGCAACCTGTATATCGTCTTTGGAGAAATGTCTATTTAAGTCTTCTGTCCATTCCTGGATTGGGTTGTTTGTTTTTGTGATATTGAGCTACATGAGCTGCTTGTAAATTTTGGAGATTAATCCTTTGTCATTTGCTTCATTTGAAAATATTTTCTCCCATTCTGAGGGTTGTCTTTTCGTCTTCTTTATGTGTTTCTTTGCTGTGCAAAAGCTTTTAAGTTTCATTAGGTCCCATTTGTTTATTTTTGTTTTTATTTCCATTTCTCTAGGAGGTGGGTCAAATAGGATCTTGCTGTGATTTATGTCATAGAGTGTTCTGCCTATGTTTTCTTCTAAGAGTTTAATAGCGTCTGGTCTTAACATTTAGATCTCTAATCTATTTGGAGTTTATTTTTGTGTATGGTGTTATGGATGTTCTAATTTCATTCTTCTATGTGTAACTGTCCAGTTTTCCCAGCACCACTTCCTGAAGAGACTGTCTTTTCTCCATTGTTTATCCTTGCCTCCTTTGTCATAGACGAGTTAGCCATAGGTATGTAGGTTTATCTCTGGGCTTTCTATCCTGTTCTGTTGATCTATATTTCTGTTTTGGTGCCAGTACCATATAGTCTTGATTACTGTAGCTTTGTAGTATAGTCTGAAGTCAGGAAGTCTGATTCCTCCAGCTCTTTTAATTTCCCTCAAGACTGATTTGGCTATTCGAGGTGTTTTGTGTCTCCTTACACATTTTAAGGTTTTTTTGGTCTAGTTCTGTAGAAAACGCCACTGATAATTTGATAGGGATTGCATTGAATCTGTAGATTGTTTTGGGTAATATAGTCATTTTCACAATATTGATGCTTCTAATCCAAGCATATGGTTAATACTCCCATCTGTTTATATAATCTTTGATTTCTTTCAGCACTGTGTTATAGTTTTCTAAGTATAGGACTTTCACCTCCTTAGGTAGTTTCATTCCTACATATGTTATTCTTTCTGTTGCAATGGTGTATGGGATTGTTTCCTTAATTTCTCGTTCTCATCTTTCATTGTTAGTGTAGAGGAATGCAAGAGATTTCTGTGCATTAATTTTGTATCCTGCAACTTTACCAAATTCATTGATTAGCTCTAGTAATTTTCTAGTGTCATCTTTAAGATTCACTATGTGTAGTATCATGTCATTTGCAAACAGTGAAAATTTTACTTCTTTTCCAATTTGTATTCCTTTTATTTCTTTTTTTCTCTGATTGCTGTGTCTAGGCCTTCCAAAACTATGTTGAATAATACTGGTGAGAGTGGACATCCTTGTTTTGTTCCTGATCTTAGAGGAAATTCTTGTAGTTTTTCACCATTGAGAATGATGTTTGTTGTGGGTTTGTCATATATGACCTTTATTATGTTGAGGTAGATTCCCTCTATGTTCACTTTCTGGAGAATTTTTAATCATATATGGGTGTTGAATTTTGTCAAAATTGTTTCCTGCTTCTATTGAGATGATATTTTTATTTTACAATTTGTTAATATGGTGTATCACATTGATTTGTGTATATTGAAGAACGCTCGCGTTCCTGGGATAGACCCCACCTGATCATGGTGTGTGATCCTTTTAATGTGTTGTTCAATTCTGTTTGCTAGTATTTTGTTGAGGATTTTTACATCTATATTCATCAGTGATATTGGTCTCTAATTTTCTTTTTCTGTAGTATCATTGTCTGGTTTTGGTATCAGTGTGATGTGAATGAGTTTGGGAGTGTTCCTTTCCCTGCAAATTTCTGAAGAGTTTGAGAAGGTTGGGTGTTAGCTCTTGTCGAAATATTTGATAGAATTCACCTCTGATGCCATCTGGTTCTGGACTTTTGTTTGTTGGAAGATTTGTCATCACCGTTTCAATTTCATTACTTGTGATTGGTCTATTCATATTTTCTATTTATTCCTCTTTCAGTCTTGGAAGGTTATACCTTTCTAAGAATTTGTCCATTTCTTCCAGGTTGTCCATTTGATTGGCATAGAGTTGCTTGTAGAAGTCTCTTAGGATGCTTTGTATTTCTGTGGTGTCTGTTGCAACTTCTCCTTTTTCACTTCTAATTTTATTGATTTGAGTCCTCTCCCTCTTTTCCTTGAGTCTGGCTAACGATTTTTCATTTTTGTTTATCTTCTCAAAGAACCAGCTTTTAGTTTTATTGATCTTTGCTATTGTTTTCTTTGTTTCTATTTCATTTATTTCTGCTCTGATCTTTATGATTTCTTTCCTTCTACTAACTTTGGGTTTCTTTCTTCTTTCTCTAATTCCTTTAGGTGTAAGGTTAGATTGTTTATTTGAGAGTTTTCTGGTTTCTTGAGGTAGGCTTGTATTGCTATAAACTTCCCTCTTAGGACTGCTTTTGCTGCATCCCATAGGTTTTGGATCATCATATTTTTGTTGTCATTTGTCTCTAGGTTGTTTTTGATTTCCTCTTTTCTTTCTTCAGTGGTGTCTTGGTTATTTAGTGACGTATTGTTGAGTCTCCATGTGTTTCTGTTTTTTACATATTTTTTCCCTGTAATTGATTTCTAATCTCATAACCTTGTGGTCAGAACAGATGCTTGATATGATTTCAGTTTTATGAAATTTCCTGAGGCTTTGTTTGTGACCCAAGATGTGATCTATCCTGGAGAATGTTCTGCGTGAAGTTGAGAAGAACATGTAATCTGCTGTTTTTGGATGGAATGTCCTATAAATATCAATTAAATCTATTTGGTCTCTTGTGTCATTTAAAGTTTGTGTTTCCTTATTAATTTTCTGTCCGGATGATCTCCATTGGTGTAAGTAAAGTGTTAAAGTCCCCTGCTATTATTGTGTTACTGTCGATTTTGTCTTTTATAGCTGTTAGCAGTTGCCTTATGTATTGAGGTGCTCCTATGTTGGGTACATATATATTTATAATTGTTATGTCTTCTTTTTGGATTGATTCCTTGATCATTATGTAGTGTCCGTCCTTGTCTCTTGTAACACTCTTTATTTTAAAGTCTATTGTATCTGATATGAGTATTGCTACTCCAGCTTTCTTTTGATTTTCATTTGCATGGAATATCCTTTTCCATCCCCTCACTTTCAGTCTGTATGTTTCCCTAGGTCTGAAATGGGTCTCTTATAGACTGCATATATATGGATCTTGTTTTTGTATCCATTCAGCAAGACTGTGTCTTTTGTTTGGAGCATTTAATCCATTCACATTTAAGGTAAATATTGATATGTATATTCCTATTACTGTTTTCTTAATTGTTATGTGTTTGTTTTTGTAGATTCTTTTCTTCTGTTGTGTTTCCCACTTAGATAGGTTCCTTTAGCATTTGTTGTAGAGCTGGTTTGGTGGTGCTGAGTTCTCTTAGCTTTTGCTTGTCTGTAAAGCTTTTGATTTCTCCATTGAATCTGAATGAGATCTTGCTGGGTAGAGTTCTTTTGGTTGTAGGTTCTTCCCTTTCATCACTTTAAATATATCAGCCAACTCCCTTCTGGTTTGTAGAGTTTCTGCTGAGAAATCAGCTGTTAACCTTATGGGAGTTCCCTTGTATGTTGTCATTTTTCCCTTGTGCTTTCTATAATTTTTCTTTGTCTTTGATTTTTGTCAGTTTGATTATCATGTGTCTCGGCATTTTTCTCCTTGGGTTTATCCTGCCTGGGACTCTCTGTGCTTTCTGGACTTGGGTGGCTACTATTTCCTTTCCCGTGTTAGGGAAGTTTTCGACTATAATCACTTCAAATACTTTCTCGGGCCCTTTCTCTCTCTCTTCACCTTCTGGGATCCCTATAATGCAAATTTTGTTGCATTTAATGTTATCCCAGAGGTCTCTTAAGCTGTCTTCCTTTCTCTGCATTCTTTTTTCTTTATTCTTTTCTGCAGCAGTGAATTCCACCTTTCTGTCTCCAGGCCAGTTATCCGTTCTTCTGCCTCAGTTATTCTACTATTGATTCCTTCTAGTGTTTTTTTTTTTTTTTTTTTTTTTTTGCGGTACGAGGGACTCTCACTTTTGTGGCCTCTCCCGTTGTGGAGCACAGGCTCTGGATGTGCAGGCTCAGCGGCCATGGCTCACGGGCCCAGCCGCTCCTTGGCATGTGGGATCTTACCAGACCAGGGCACGAACCCATGTCCCCTGCATCGGCAGGTGGACTCTCAACCACTGCGCCACCGGGGAAGCCCCCTTCTAGTGTATTTTTCATTTCAGTTATTGTATTGTTCATCTCTGTTTGTTGGGTCTTTAATTCTTCTAGGTCTTTGTTAACTATTTCTTGCATCTTCTCTATCTTTGCCTCCATTCTTTTTCCAAGGTCTTGGATCATCTTCACTATCATTATTATGAATTCTTTTTCTGGAAGGTTGCCTATCTCCACTTCATTGAGTTGTTTTTCTGGGGTTTTATCTTGTTCCTTCATCTGGTACAAATTCCTCTGCCTTTTCATTTTGTCTATCTTTCTGTGAATGTGGTTTTCCATCCACAGGCTGAAGAACTGTAGTTCTTCTTGCTTCTGCTGTCTGCTCTCTGCTGGATGAGTCTATCTTAGAGGCTTGTGCAGCATTCCTGATGTGAGGGAGTGGTGGTGGGTAGAGCTGGGTGTTGCTCTGGTGGGCAGAGCTCAATAAAACTTTAATCCGCTTGTCTGTTTTGCATGGGGCAGAGTTCCCTCTCTGTTTGTTGTTTGGCCTGAGGCGACCCAGAACTGTGGCCCACCTGGCTCTTTGGTGGGGCTACCTGTGGACTCTGGGAGGGCTCATGCTAAGGAGGACTTCCCAGAACTTCTGCTGCCAGTGTCCTTGTCCGCACGGTGAGCCCCAGTCACCCCCCGCCTCTGCAGGAGACCCTCTAAAACTAGCAGGTAGGTCTGCTCAGTCTCCTATGGGGTCACTGCTCCTTCCCTTGGGTCCTGATGTGCACACTACTGTGTGTGTCCTCCAAGAGTGGAGTCTCTGTTGTGACTCTACGTCTCTGAGTGGGGTTGAGACTCTGAGACTGAGTGGAGTCTCACAGACTCTGTGTCCTATGAAACTTCGATGCTTTGTGGTTCTAGAAATCCTATAGGAGACGGTCCACAGCAGGTGAAGCTAATGCTGTTGGTGGAGGTGGTGAAGCCAAAGATCTGCAGTTCAGACTAAAGGTGCCAATGTACATTCAGGACAAAACAATCTCATGTGAATGTAGTTCAGGCAGGTTTAACATAAATAGAGTCAGGTTAATGCCTAACATCTTCTATCTTGTGCCTCCCCTCAGGGACCCCCTCCTCAGTTCCTGAGGCTCCTGTAACTCATGTACAGTGGAAGGGAGACTGGGCTCTGTCCAGTCTGAGCCCTGAGTTACCCTGTGTGTAGCTTAGGATACTTTGTATTTCTGTGGTGTCTGTTGTAACATCATCGCTTTCATTTCTGATTTATTTGGGCCCTCTCTTTTTTAAAAACACATACTACTATTGTCTTTTATTCTTTACAGAAGCTAAAAAAATGTTTGATCTATTACCCTTACTCTATGTATAGGTTTTTCAGTGAGATTTTTACTTTTGTTTGTTTTCTTATTACTATCAATAATTAGTGAGGCTTCTTTTAAGCTTAAGTAAATTACTTCAACATTACATATAAGGCTGGTTTATTAATGATGAACTCTTTTAGCTTTCGCTAGTCCGGGAAACTCTTGACCTCTCCTTCAATTCTTTCTTTCCTCCATGAATTTATTTATTTATTTTTGGCTGTATTAGGTCTTCATTGCAGTGCATGGGCTTTTCTCTAGTTGTGGCAAGTGGAGGCTACTCTTCGTTGTGGTGCATGGGCCATTGTGGTGCATGGGCTTCTCATTGCAGTAGCTCTTCTTGTTGTGCAACATGGGCTCTAGGTGCTCAGGCTTCAGTAGTTGTGGCTAGCAGGCTCAGTAGTTGTGTCTCATGGGCTCTAGAGCACAGGCTCAGTAGTTGTGGCACACAGGCTTAGTTGCTCTGTGGCATGTGGGATCTTCCTGGATCAGGGCCCGAACCCGTGTCCCCTGTATTGGCAGGCAGATTCTCAACCACTGTGACATCAGGGAAGCCCTGTCCTGCAATTCTGAATAATAATTTTGCTTGTAGAGTATTCCTGTTGTAGACTTTTTCTTTTTAGCCCATTGATTATATCCTATCATTCCTTCCTAGTTTGAAAATTGTGCTGAGAAGTCATCTGACAGTCTTATGGGAATACCTTGAACATAACTAGACCCTTTTATTTCACTGCCTCTGTGATCACTCTTTAAATTTTTGGAGCTTTATAATATGTCTTGGTGTGGACCTGTTTGTCTTCATCTTGTTTGGAACTCTGTTTTTCCTGGACCTGGATGTGTGTTTCCTTCCCCAGGTTAGGAAAGTTATCAGTTCCTCTATCCTCCAATAAGTTATCTGCCCGTTTCTCTCTTCTCCTCGTTCTGGGGCCCCTGTAATGCTCATGTTAATACTCTTGATGTTGTCTCAGAGGTCCCTTTACGTATACTCTTAATTGCTTTTACTTTGTGCTGTTCAGTTTGGGTGATTTTCACTACTCTGTTTTCCATTTCACTGATCTGTTCTTCTGTATCATACAGTATAATGTGGTTTCTCTCATGTACATGTGTGTGTGTTTTAATCTCTTTTATTGTATTGTTCACTGTTTTGTTCTTTTTGACATGTTATTACTCTGTTGAAATTCTCACTATGTCTATCTATTCTTCTCCTGACTTGGGTGAGCGTCTTTATAATCATTACTGTGAACACTTCTTTTTATCGGGTAGAATGCTTATCCCTGTTTTATTCAGTTCCTTTTTCTGATGTCGTGTCTTGTTACTTCATTTGTAACATATTCCTCTATTTCCTTATGCTTCCTAAGTCTCTGTACATCTTTATTCATTAGGTTCAGGTTGTTACATTCCCGGGTCTCAGGGAAGTGGCCTTATATAGGAGATGACTGATAGGGCCCAGCAGCACATTGTCCTCTGGCCAGCAGAGCCACATGCTCCAGGGGTGTTCCCTGTGTGGGCTGCACACACCTTTCTCTTACGGCGGGGCCAACTGCTGTAGACAAGCTGGTAGGTGGTATTGGACCCTGGCCTAAATGGCTGTGAGCCCCTGCAGTATGTGATTGATTGCCATGGGTGTGCTGATATCCAAGGCAGCCCTCCATTATGGGTGGCTGTGTGGTGCTCCAGGTGCACAGGTGGACAGCGTAGGCCTCCAGTGTGTCTGGTTGTGAGACCTTCTGGTGCGGGAGTGCTACGGGCATGGTGGTAAAAGGGGCAGGCCCCTGATTCTAATCAGTTCCAGGGAAGATTCTAAAATGTTGCTTGCCCATGTCTCAGTTCCTAGTGGGAGTCCCAGTTGCCTCTTGCCTTTCCAAGAAGCTCTCCGAGATTAGCAAGTGGGTCTGGCACACGTGTCTTTCACTCTGTTGGCTCTGCACAGGGACTGAGAACATGTGAGATTTGTGTGTGCCCTATGAGAGCAGTCTCAGTTTCCTTTAGTCTCCAGATTTCCTGAAAATAAGCCCTGCAAGTTTTCAAAGCCAGACCTGCTGTGTTCTTTTCTTCCAGTGCAGGAACCCTGGGCTGAGCAGCCTAATGCCAGGCTCATACCCTTCCCTCCATGTGGAGGACCTATGCAATTGTGATATCTTCCAGCTGTGGGTCACTGTGCTATATGTGTGGGTTCCAATTAGACTGTGTTTCCAGTCCTCCTACCTGCCTTGTGGTTTCTCCTTCCTTATATCTTGAGTTGTGGAAAACATTCCCTGCTGGTCTTCAGAGATAATTTCCGTGTAAGTTGTTGTAATTTGGGTGTGCCTTTGGCAGCAGGGGAGCTCAGTATCTTCCTACTCTATCATCTTGATCCCCTCTCAAGAATTCTTTGAAAATATATGCATCTATTACTGTAAACATAACTCTTTGAATTGCAGTCTTGTTCCTGTGTTCCATAAATTTAGGTACTTTGTGTTTCCAATTTTGTTTGCTTTAAGATTTCTTTTAAATTTCCGTTTTGATTTATTCCTGTATGCATTGGCTATTCAGGAGCTTATTGTCCAATTTCCAAGTGTTCTTCAATTTTCAATTATTCGTTTTAATATTGAATTTCAGTTTCATACCATTGTGGTTGGAAATGATCCTTGATATGATTTCAATATTCTTGGATTTTTGAAGACTTGTTTTGTGGCTTAACATAGGATCTACCCTAGGCAATGTTCTACGTGTACTTAAGAAGAATGGAAAGTTTGCTGCTGTTGAGTGGAATATACTGTAGATGTATGTTAGGTTCATTTGATATCAAGTGTGTGTTCAGGTTCAGTGTTTCCTGATTGATATTATGTCCGGATGATCTATACAGTGTTGAAAGTTGGGTATCGATGTTTCTTACCATTATTTTATTTCTGCACATTTTCCCCTTCACGTGGGTTAATATATTCTTTATATGTTGAGAGGCTCCAAAGCTGGATACACACGTATTTATAATTGTCATGATTTCTTGATGAATTAATCCATTTATCATTATATGATAACCTTCTTTCCTTTGAGAGGTTTGACTTCAAGTCTTTTTTATCTCATAATAGACTAGTCAGTCAAGTATCATTTTCATGGAGTATTTTGTTCCCAATCTTTCAATTTTATGCTATATATGGATTAGAAGTTAACATGAATATCTTGTACACAGTATAATTGAACTTTCTTTAATCCATTCAGCCACCCTATGGATTATTTAAATTGAAGTGTAGTTGATTTACAATATTACATTAGTCTCAGGGTTACAACATATGGATTGAATATTTTTATAGATCGTGTTCCACTAAAGTGATTACACAATAATGTCTATATTTCCCTGTGTTGTGGTATATATCCTTGTTTGTTTATTTCATACATAGGGGTACTGGATTTAGAGAAACAAACTACTGCTTTTCCCTCCCCCTTTAAGTCGCCCCACCAGTAACCACTAATTTGTTCTCTGTGAGTCTATTTCTGTTTTGTTATATACATACATTTCTTGCATTTTTAGATTCTACAGAGAAGTGAGAACATAGTGTATTTGTCCTTCTCTAACTTAAGTACACATAAATATTCTAGGCCTATCCATGTTTTTGCAAATGGCAGAATTTGATCCTTTTAATGGCTGAGTAATAGTCTATTGTGTATACATACCACATCTTCTTTATCCACTCATCTGTTGATGGACATTTAGTTTGCTTCCATATGTTGGCAATTGTAAATAATGCTGCTATGAACATTGGGATGCATGTATCTTGTCAAATTGGTGTCTTCATTTTCTTTGGACATATACCAAGCAGTGGAATCACTGGCTAATATGATAGTTCTACTTTTAGCTTTTATCAGGACCTCCATATTCTTTTCATAGTGGGTGTACCAACTTACAATCCCACCACCAGTGTACTAGGATTGCCTTCTCCATGTCATGAACAACATTTCATATTTGTATACTTTGGAATAATAGCCACGTTGAGAGGTGTGACCTGACGTCTCATTATGGGTTTTCTTGTGGATCATTCATTAAATTTAACTTACAAAAGAAGATGATAGGCTGGATGTGATCTCCAGGTTTAGTTTGCTAATGCCTGGTATAGGTTAATTTGGGGAGAATTAATACCTTTACAATGTTATTTATTGCTTACATTTTTCAGGTTGACATTTAGTGATTGGAAACATTTAAAATTTTTTCTCCCTGAAGGATATATGAAGTCTGTTGGTTTGTTTCTGTTTTATAAATTTGTTCATTTCTATCATTTTTTGGACTCCACTATAAGTGATATCATATGATATTTGTCTTTTTCTATCTGACTTACTTCACTTAGAATGAAATAATGTCATTTGCAGCAACAGGAATGGACCTAGAGGTGATCATGCTTTTTCATTTCTGAGTAATATTTATTTGATTGTGTACATGTACAACTTCTTCATTATCCATTCATCTGTTGATGGACATTTTGGTTGCCTCCATGTCTTGGCTATTGTAAACAGTGCTGCAGTGCGTGTTTGGGTTTGGGTGCATTTGCCATTTTCATTTCTGGCTTTCTGCAGATATACACCCAGAAAGAAGACTGCTGGATGATATGGTAGCTCTATTTTTACTTTTAAAAGACATCTCCATACTGTACTTTATAGTGGCTCTTACCAGCTTACATCACACCAACAGCATAGGAGGGTTCCCTTTTCTCCATGTCCTCTCCAGCATTTATGGTTTGTAAACGTTTTGATGATGGCCATTCTGACTGTGTGAGGTGATACCTTGTTGTAGTTTTGATTTGCATGTGTCTCTCCAATAATACAAGATTTTGAGCATCTTTGCATGTGTTGTTTTAAACACTGTGAGGAAAAGTTACAGTTGACATTGGGCTTTTGAAAGTCTGGCTATTTTGAATTTTTGCTCGATAACTACCACAGGACATTTGTCAAGGGCAGGTGTCATTTACACCCTGGCAGTCCTTGTGAATATGAAGTGCCCATAAGCACATGTTTTAAAGTTGCTGTTGTGGAAATGGGCACAGATGTTAGGATTTCCTTCATGCCCCTCTCTGGTTACTTGGGTAACCAGACCCACTGTGGAAGACGGGCTCTTGGATTGTAAATTAGTGTGGGCTGTGGCAGAACAAACACCCCAAATCTTCTGTTTTGTTACTTCTTGTTTTTGTTTTAATTTAATTTTTCTTTTTTATTGGAGTAAAGTTGATTTAAAATATTCTGTTTGTGGTAGGCGTACAGAATCTTGTTCAGTTATGTATATTCATATGTGTATTCATCTTCAGATCCTTTTCCCATATAGGTTATTAGAGAGTGTTGAGTAGACTTCCCTTTGTTATGCAGTAGGTCCTTGTTGATAATCTATTTTATATGTATTAGTGTGTAAATATTTCCCCCAGCCTCCTGATTGATTTATTCCTTTCACCCACCTTTCTCACTGAGTAAGCATAAGTTTGTTTTCTAAGTCTATGCATCTGTTTCTCTCTCTTTTATTTTATTTTTTTGGCTGTACTGCAAGGCATGTGTGATATTAGTTCTCCCAACACCAGGGATCGAACCCATGCCCCCTGAATTGGAAGCTCAGATTCTTAACCATTGGACCACCTGGAAAGTCCCTGTTTCTCTCTTGTAAATTAGTTCATTGGTATCAATTTTTAAATTTCAGCTATAAGTAGTATCATATGATATTTGACTTTCTCTTTCTGACTTACTTCACTTAGTATGATTATCTCTAATTCTATCTATGATGCTGCAAATGGCATTCCTTCATTCTTTTCATTTCTGAGTAATATTTCACTGTGAACATGTACCGTTTCTTTATCCGTCCATCTGCTGATGGATATTTTGGTTGCTTCCATGTCTTAGACGTTGTAAATTGTGCTGCGGTACACATGTGGGTGCATGTGTGTTTTCCAATTCTGGTTTTCTCCTGTTATACGCCTGGGAGTGGGACAGCTGGATCATATGGTACCTCTAAATTTACCTTGTAAAGGCACCTCCATACTCTTATTTATAGTGGCTGTTACCATGTTAGATCCCAACAGCAGCACAGCATAGGAGGGTTGCCTTTTTTCTACAACCTCTCAAGCATTTACTGTTTGTAGATGTTTCAATGGTGGCTATTCTTACTCATGTGAAGTGACCCCTCATTGTAGTTTTGATTTCCATGACGCTAATAATATAGGAATTAGAACATCTTTTCGAGTGCTTTTCTTTTAAACAGTGTAAAATTTACCTATGGAAATAGGATCTTGAAAGTCTGTTCCTTTGGAATTTATTTTGCTTACCTACCCGTGGACATTTCCTGATTGTGGGTGTCATGTAGAGCCCAACAGTTCTTCTGAATATTAAGTACCCATAAGCATTGTTTTTAAAGTTGCGGGAAAGGGCAACAAGGCAGTGGAATTTATTCATACTCACCTTGATTGCTAGGTAAAACATTGGTTTAGTGGAATTCCTCTTCCTAGATTGTAAATTGGAGTGTAAAGTGCCAGGACAAATACACAAAATCTTGTGTCACATTACTTCTTGTTTAATTTAATTTTTATCTCTTATCAGAATAAATTTGATTACAATGTTGTGTTTGTTCTAGGTGTAAAGAAGCTGGTTCATTCATATGTATACATATATCTAATCAGGTTTAGTTTCTTTCGCATGTTGGTCATTAGAGAGAGTTGAGTAGACCTCCCTTGGCATCCAGTAGGTCCTTCCTGATAATATATTTTATGTGAATTATTAAATGCATGTTAACCCCAACATCCTAATTTTTCCATTCCTTTCACCTTTTTCAAAGTCTGTATGGGTCTTTCGCAGTGGAAATATATTCATGGGTATCAATTTTTAGATAACCCTAGTAAATGATGTCATCGGGTATTTGTCTTTCTTTTTGTGACTTACTTTACGTAGTATGATTACCCCTAGGTTCATCAGTGGTGATGGAAAAGGCATTGTTTCATCATTTCCATGGATAATATTCGATTGTGTACATGTACCACTTCTTTGCCCATTCATTTGTTTTTGAACATTTTGCTTGCATCCATGTCTGGCTATTGTAAGTACCGCTGAAGAGCATTTTTGGGTACCTGGGTATTTCTGAATTCTGGTGTTCTCGGGTTACAGGCCCATTAGTGTTTTGGCAGAATCACATAGTAGCTCAATTTTTACCTTTTAAAGGCACCTTCATTCTGTTCTGATTAGTGGCTGTTACCAGTTTACATCTCAGCAACAGCATATGAGTGTATCCATTCTCGGAAACCCATTCAGCATTTATCGTTTGCAGACATTTTTCTCTGATGGCCATTCAGACTATTGTGAGCTGATACCTTTTGGTAGTTTAAATTTGCATGTCCCTAATAATTTTTGATGTTGAACATTTTTTTCATGTCCTTAAAAAAAACACTGTGAGGAAATTTACCTCTCGAAATTGTCTTCTCCGGATTTTCTACTGTTTTGCATATTAATGTCCATTCCTGACGGCAAGATATTTTTTGAGGGCAGGTGTCATTTAAAGCCCTGCACTCCTTGTGAATATTAAGTGACCAATAGCACTGGGATTAAAGCTGACAAGGCGGCAGATTTCTACATTCCCAGCTTTGGTTACAAGGACAGGAGAGCCTTCCTTGAAGTTGTGGTCCTAGGTTGCAAATTGTAGTGGAATGTCCCAGGACAAACTCCCAAAAGCTTATGTCTCCTACTCACGTTTGTTTTATAAATTTATTTTATGTTTCTTATTGGAGTAAATTTTTTTAAACTAGATTCTTCCTCGATCTACAATTTCCCCTCTCTCCTTTACCTTTAATATTTATTTATTTATTTTTGGCTGTGTTGCGTCTTCATTTCTGTGCGAGGGCTTTCTCTAGTTGCGGCAAGCGGGGACCACTCTTCATCGAGGTGCGTGGGCCTCTCACTATTGTGGCCTCTCTTGTTGTGGAGCACAGGCTGCAGACGCGCAAGCTCAGTAGTTGTGGCTCATGGGCATAGTTGCTCCACGGCATGTGGGATCCTCCCAGAGCAGGGCTCGAACCCGTGTCCCCTGCATTGGCAGGCAGATTCTCAACCACTGCACCACTAGGGAAGCCCCTATTGGAGTAAATTTTATTAGAGTGTTGTGATTCTCTGGATGTACCAATTAGGATCAATTTTTCATACATATATCTGTTCATCATTGGATCCTGTTACCATGTAGGCTATTATAGAGTGTTGAGTAGAGCTCCCTTGGTATTTGGTAGGTGTTTGGTGATTATATAATTTATATATATTAATGATTATATGATTTGTATATTTTATATATTATAAGTTTATATACTTATAACATATATTAGTGTATGTATGTTAACCCCATAATCTTAATTTACTCATCCTCCCACCTTTCATTTTGGTTAACCATTAGTTTGTTTTATACGTCTCTGAGTGTCTTTTCCTTTGGAAATATGTTCATTGGTAGGAATCTTAAGATAACATCTATAAATTATATCATAGGATATATATCATACACTTTTGACTTCACATAATATGATTATTTCTAGACTCACCTGTAGTCGTGAAAACGACATTGTTCATTTTTCTGAAAGCTAATCTTCCATTAGGTACATGTACCACTTCTTCTTTGTCCATTCATCTGTTAACTGACATTTTTGCTGCTTCCATGTCCTGGCTATTTTCAGTATTACTTCAGTACAGGTTTGTCAGCGTGTGTCTTCTCGATTCGGCGTTTAGGTGATAGGCCCAGTGGTGGGTGTGTTGGATCGAATGACATCTCAATTTTTACTTTTAAACGCAGCTCCTTTCTGTTCTCATTACCGGATCTTACCACTTTACATCTCACAAGCAGCTAGAGGATACAGAGTTCTCTAAAACACCTTCAGCGTTTATTGTTTGTAGACTTTTGGCTGATGGTAGTTGACTTGCGTGAGTTGAAACCTTTTTGTAGGCTAGATTTACATGAGTCTAATAATTCCTGATGTTGAGCTTTTATCCATTTTCTTTTTTTATTTGAAAAATAGTGGGTAAAACTTACCTCTTCATTCTATCTCCTTGAAAAATTTGCCAGGTTTGAATTTTTTTGGCCATTCCATACCTCAGCACAAGTTTTGATGGCAGGTGTGCTTTAAAGCCCAGAGTGAGTCCTTGTGAATGTTAAGTGACGGTTACCTGTGGTTTTAAAGCCGCTCTTGTGGGATATGGCACAAGGCGACAGCATTCCTATGTTTCAATTCTGGGATTTTGGGCAACAGATCTTTCCTGGAAATAGTCTTTGTAGGCTGCAATTTAGAGTGGAATGTGTCAGGGCAAACGCCCAAGAGCTTATATATCCATAATTCTTGTTTGCTTTTTTTAAATTTAATTTTTATTAATTATAAGAGCAAATTTGAGAAAATTGTTGTGTGTGTTCTAGCTGAACAGAATCTGCATCACTATATCTATGTATAGATCTATTCATCTTTGGATCCTTTCCCATGTAGGTTATTACAGAGTGTTGAGAAGACCTCTCTTGGTATTCCATAGGTATTTTGTGATTATATATTTCATATGTATTACTACATGTCTGTTAAACCCCATATCCTAATTCATACATTCCTTACGCCTTTCCATTTGGTTAAACATAATTTGGTTTTCTGAATCTATGAGTGTCCTTCTCTTGGAAATTATTTCATGGGTATCAACCTTCCGGTAACACCTATAAGTGATGTAATAGGATATCTGCCTTTCGGTTTCTTTCTTACTTCAGGTAGGGTGATAATCTCTAGATCCTTCTATGCTGGTGCCAACGGCACTGTTCCATGCTTTCCCATGGCTAATATTCCATTGTGTACATGGGCCACTTCTTCTTGGTGCATTTTTCTGTTGATGGACATTTTGGTTTCTTCCAGCTCTTGGCTATGGTACATGTTGCTGCAGTGAAGGATTGCCAGCCTGTGACTTTTTGATTCAGGTCTACTCAGCTGATAGACCCATCAGTGGGCCAACCAGATCACATAGTAGCTCAAGTTTTACCTTTAAACACACCTCCGTTTTGTTCTCTGTACTGGCTGTTACCAGGTTACATCCCATCAGCAGCTAGAGGGTACACAGTTCTCTAAAACCCCTTCAGCATTTATACTATGTAGACTTTTTTGCCGATGATCCTTCTGACGGCTGTGAGGGGAACGTGTTTCTAGACCGGATTTGCATGGCTTTATTAATTCCTGACGTTGAGCGTTTTTCCATGCCTTTTTCTATAACAGAAAAAGAGACAGAATATAAAATGTGCATAAAATATGCCTCTTGAAATTGTCGTTTTGAAATATGGATGTCTTTTGAGATTTTTGCTCGATTTACGACCGAAGGATTGTTTTGAGGACAGGTGTCATTTACAGGCCTGCAATTATTATGACCATCAAGTAACCATTACAGCTGCAGTTAGAGCTGCTGTTGTGTGAAACGGCCACAAGGCGGCAGCAGTTCTCATTAACCAAATCTGGTTACTAGGGAAACAGAGCCTCAATGGAAGTCCTGTTCTAGGTTGCAAATTAGAATGGAATGGGCCAGGAAAAAGCCCCTTAAGTTTATATCTCACTAAATATTGTTCCTTTTTAAAATTTAATTTTCATTGTTTATCACAGCAAGTGTGATTACAATGTTTTGCTTGTTTTAGGTGTGCAAGGTGTGGTTGTTTTCCACATATACCTATTTCTTTTCTTCTTTGGATCCTTTTCCCATTTTAGGTTATGACACAATGTTGAGTAGTCTTCTCTTGGTATTCCGTAGGTCTTTGGTGATTATATACTTCACCTGTGTTTGTATATCTCTGTTAACTCTGACATCCTAATGTATCCAATCTTCACACCTTTCCATTGGTGAACCATAAGTTTCTTTAATGAATCTGTGATTGCCTTTCTCTGTGGAAATATCTTCACTGGTATCAACTTTTAGGTAACACCTATAAGTGATATCATAGGATACGTGTCTTTCGCTTTCTGACTTACTACAAGTTGCGTGATTACTTCTAGACTCATCTGTGGTGATGCAAATGGCATTGTGTCATTTTTTTCCTTGGCTAATATTCCATCTGTACGTGGACCAGTTTTTCTTTATCCACTCACCTGTTGATGGACTTTTGGGTTGCTTCCATGTCTTGGTTATTGTAACACTGCTGAAATGCACATTTGCCTGCCTGTGTCTTTCAACTATGTCTTCTTCGGTTATAGGCCCAGGAGAGGGCCTGTTGGATCATATGGTAGCAAAATGTTTACCTTGTAAAGGCGTCTCCATTCTGTTCTCATTAGTGGCTCTTACCAGGTTATGTTCCACTTAAATTCGAGGGTATGCCCTTGTCCACAACCCTTTCAGCATTTATTGTTTGTAGTTTTTCTGCTGATGTTTATTCTGACAGGTGTGAACTGACCTCTTTGAGGTTGGATTTGCATGTATCTCATAATCTCTTGAAATTGAACTTTCAGGCATGTCCTCTTTTTTTCAAGCTGTGAGTAGCGCTTACCTCTTCAAATGGTTTTCTTGAAGTATGTGTCACATTTTGAAATATTTTGGCCATTACCTCCCTGAAGACATTCTGAGGGCAGGTTTCATTTATAGCCCTCCAGTACTTGTGCATATGAAGTGACCATGAGCACAGGATTTACAGCTGCTGTTGCAGGTATAGGCCATTGGGCGGCAACATTTCTCCTTTCCCCATTCTGGGAATTACGGAAAGAGTCCTTCCTGCCAGTGGTGTTCCTCGGTTATATATTAGAGAGGAATGTGCCCGGACTAACCCCCAAAAGCTGATGTCTCCTTACTTAAGTTTGGCTTCTAAATTGAAATTATATATATTTTTTTATTGGAGTAATATTCCATTGTGTACATGGACCACTTCTTCTTTGTGCCTTCCTCTGTTGACAGACATTTTTGTTGCTTCCAAGTGTTGGCTGTGGTAAATATTGCTGGAGTGCAGGATTGCCACCCTGTGCCTTTTTGATTCTCATCCTCTCAGGTGATAGGCCCAGCAGTGGGTATGCTTGATTGAATGGTAGCTCAATATTTACCTTATCAAGGCACCTCCTTTGTGTTTTCATTACTGGTTCTTACCATGTCCCACTTAGAAACGAGGGTGTGCATTTCTCCACAACCCCTTCAGCATTTATTGTTTGCAGAATTTTTGCTGATGGCCATTATGACTGGTGTGAGCTGATAGGTTTTTGTAATTTGGATTTGCATGTCTTTAATAATTCCTTATGTTCAGCATTTTTCCATCCTTTGTTTTCTTTCTGTTACACAAAAACAGAAAAAAACTGTGAGTACAATAAACCACTTGAAGTGGTCTTCAGGGAAGCCTGCCCTGTTTTGAATTTTTCGTCGATTTTTGACCCCAGGATTTTTTTGAGAACAGGTGACATTTACAGGCTTGTAATGAGTGTGAATATTTAGTGACCACTACTACTGGCTTTAAAGGTGCTGTTGGGGGAAACGGCCACAAGGCGGCAGCATTTCTCCGTTCCCAAAACTGGTTTCTAGGGCAGCACAGCCTTTCTGGAAGTCCTGTTCCCAGGTTGTAAATTAGAATGGAATGTGCTAGGAAAAAAACCCGTCAGTTAATATTCCATTATTTCTTGTTTGATTTTTTAGTCTTTTTAAATAAAGGTAATGTTTAGAATATTGTTTGTCCTAGGTGTATACAATCTGGTTCATTTCTATATTACATATATATATATATACATATATATATATATACACACACACACACACACACACACATATGTAATATATTCATGTGCAGATACTCTTGCCATGTAATTTATTGCAGAGTGCTCCATTGACCTCCCTTGCTATATGGTCGGTCTGTTTGATAAATGTATTTTGTAGGTATTTGTACACATATGGTAACCCTAATCTTAATTTTCCATACCACCCACCTTTCATTTACATAAGAATAGTTTGTTTTCTAAGTCTGTGAGTTTCTTTCTCTGTGAAAGTGCTATCATTTTTGTCAGTTGTTAGATAATGCCTATAAGTGATATCATACTATATGTCTTATTCTTTCTGACTTACGTCATGTTCTGAGATTATATCTAGGCTCATAAATGGTGCCTCAACGAGCAGTGTTTCACTGTTTTCCATGGCTAATATTCCATTATGTACATGGACCACTTCTTCTTTATCCATTCAACCATTGATGGACATTTTGGTTGCTTCCGTGTCTTGGCTATTGTGAAAAATCCTGCAGTGAAGCCGTTGCAGCCTGTGCCTTCTCGACTCTGGTATTTTCAGGTGAGAGGCTCAGCGGTGGGCCTGCTGAATGGAATGCTGGCTCAATTTTTACTTTTAAACACAGCTCCTTTCTGTTCTCACTATTGGCTCTTACCACTTCACATCTCACAAGCAGTTAGAGGGTACACAGTTCTCTAAAACCCCTTCAGCATTTATTGTTTGTAGACTTCTGGCTGATGGTAGTTGACGTGTGTGAGTTGAAATCTTTTTGTAGGCTAGATTTGCATGAGTTTGAAAATTTATGTTGTTGAGCTTTTATCCATTTTCCTTGATTTTAGAAAAATAATGAGTAAAATTTACCTCTTCCTACTATCTCCTTGAAAATTTTGCAGGTTGTGAATTTTTGAGGGTAGTTGTCCTTTACTGTCCTGAGTCCTTGTGAATGTTAAGTGACCGTTAGCTGTGGTTTTAAAGCCGCTCTTGGGAGCGGGAGTGGGAAACGGCCACAAGGCAGCTGCCTTTCTACATTTCCAACTCTGGGTTTTTGGGCAACAGAGGGTTCCTGGAAATCGTGTTTGTAAGCTGCAAATTAGAGCAGAATGTGCCACAGCAAACTCCCAAGAGCTTATATCTCCTTACTTCTTGTTTGTTTTATAAGTTTAATTTTTATTTATTATCACAGCAAATTGGATAAAAATAGTGTGTTTTTTCTAGGTGTACAGAATCTGGTTCATTATATCAATGTATCGATCTATTCATCTTCGGATCCTTTCCTGTGTAGGTTAATACAGAGTGTTGAGTACACCTCTTTTAGCATTCCATAGGTATTTTGTGATTATATATTTCATATGTATTACTACATGACTGTTAACCCCCATATCCCAATTCATACATTCCTTACACCTTTCCATTTGGTTAAACATAATTTTGTTTTCTGAATCTATGAGTGTACTTCTCTTGGAAAGTATTTCATGGGTATCAATTTTTAGGTAACACCTATAAGTGATGTCATGGAATATATGTCTTTCGTTTTCTTTCTTACTTCAGGTGGGGTGTTTATCTCTAGATCCTTCTATGGTGGTGCCAACAGCACAATTCCATTGTGTACATGGACCACTTCTTCTTGGTGCATTTTTCTGTTGATGGACATTTTGGTTTCTTCCAAGTCTTGGCTATGGTACATGTTGCTGCAGTGAAGGATTGCCAGCCTGTGTCTTTTTGATTCTGGTCTACTCGGGTGATAGGCCCATCAGTGGGCCTACCAGATCACATGGTAGCTCAAGTTTTACCTTTAAACGCACCTCCATTGTGTTCTCACTACTGGCTGTTACCAGGTGACATCCCACCAGCAGCTAGAGGCTATGCAGTTCTCTAAAACCCGTTCAACATTTATTCTCTGTAGACATTTTTGATGACGATCATTCTGACAGCTCTGAGGTGAATATTTTTGTAGACTGGATTTGCATGGCTTTATTAGTTACTGATGTTGAGCCATTTTCCTTGCCCTTTTTTTAACAAAAAAAAAAGAGAAAGGAAAAGAAAGAGAAGACAAAAGGAGCGAAAAATATGCCTCTTGAAATTGTTGTTTTAAAATGTGCATGTCTTTTGTCGTTTTAAAATGTGCACATCTTTTGAGTTTTTTGCTGGATTTATGACCCAAGGATTTGTTTAGAGGCCAGGTGTCATTTACAGGCCTGCAATTATTTAGAATATCAAGTGAGCATTAGCGCTGTGTGTTTTTTTAACACCTTTTTGGGGGTATAATTGCTTTAGAATGGTGTGTTAGTTTTTGTTTATAACAAATGAATCAGTTATACATATACATATGTTCCCATATCTCTTCCCTCTTGCATCTCCCTCCCTCTCACCCTCCCTATCCCACCCCTCCAGGCGGTCACAAAGCCCGGAGCTGATATACCTGTTCTATGCGGCTGCTTCCCACTAGCTATCTATCTTATGTTTGGTAGTGTATATATGTCCATGCCTCTCTCTCGCTTTGTCACAGCTCCCCCTCCCCCCTCCCCGTATCTTCAAGTCTGTTCTCCAGTAGGTCTGTGTATTTATTCCTGTCTTACCCCTCGTTTCTTCATGGCAGTTTTTTCCTTAAAATCCATATATATTTGTTAGCATACGGTATTTGTCTTTCTCTTTCTGACATACTTCACTCTGTATGACAGATCTAGGTCTATCCACCTCATTACAAATAGCTCAATTTCGTTTCCGTTTATGGCTGAGTAATATTCCATTGTGTATATGTGTCACATCTTCTTTATCCATTCATCCGATGATGGGCACTTAGGTTGTTTCCATCTCTGAGCTATTTTTTTTTCTTTTTTCTTTTTCTTTTACTTTGTGGTACGCGAGCCTCTCACCGCCGCGGCCTCTCCCGCTGCGGAGCACAGGCTCCGGACGCACAGGCCCAGCGGCCATGGCCCACGGGCCCAGCCGCTCCGCGGCATGCGGGATCCTCCCGGACCGGGGCACGAACCCGTGTCCCCTGCATCGGCAGGCGGAATCCCAACCACTGCGCCACCAGGGAAGCCCCATCTCCGGGCTATTTTAAATAGAGCTGCAATGAACATTTTGGTACATGACTCTTTTTGAATTATGGTTTTCTCAGGGTATATGCCCAGTAGTGGGATCGCTGGGTCATATGGTAGGTCTATTTGTTGTTTTTTAAGGATCCTCCATACTGTTCTCCATAGTGGCTGTACCAATTCACATTCCCACCAGCAGTGAAGGAGTGTTCCCTTTTCTCCACACTCTCTCCAGCATTTATTGTTTCTAGATTTTTTGATGATGGCCATTCTGACTGGTGTGAGATGATATCTCATTGTAGTTTTGATTTGTATTTCCCTAATGATTAATGATGTTGAGCATTCTTTCATGTGTTTGTTGGCAGTCTGTATATCTTCTTTGGAGAAATGTCTATTTAGGTATTCTGCCCATTTTTGGATTGGGTTGTTGTTTTTATTGTTATTGAGCTGAATGAGCTGCTTTTAATTTTGGGGAATTAATCCTTTGTCTGTTGCTTCATTTGCAAATATTTTCTCCCATTCTGAGGGTTGCCTTTTGGTCTTGTTTATGGTTTCCTTTGCTGTGCAAAAGCTTTGACGTTTCATTAGGTCCCATTTGTTTATTTTTGTTTTTAATTCCATTTCTCTAGGCGGTGGGTCAAAAAGAATCTTGCTGTGATTTATGTCATAGAGTGTTCTGCCTATGATTTCCTCTAAGAGTTTGATAGAGTCTGGCCTTACATTTAGGTCTTTAATCCATTTTGAGCTTATTTTTGTGTATGGTGTTAGGGAGTGATCTAATCTCATACTTTTACATGTAACCCTCCCGTTTCCCCAGCACCACTTATTGAAGAGGCTGTCCTTTCTCCACTGTACATTCCTGCCTCCTTGATCAAAGATAAGGTGACCATATGTGTGTGGGTTTATCTTTGGGCTTTCCATCCTGTTCCATTGATCTATCTTTCTCTTTTTGTGCCAGTACCATACTGTCTTGATTACTGTAGCTTTGTCATATAGTCTGAAGTCAGGGAGCCTGATTCCTCCAGCTTCGTTTTTCGTTCTCAAGATTGCTTTGGCTATTCGGGGTATTTTGTGTTTCCATACAAATTGTGAAACATTTTGTTCTAGTTCTGTGAAAAATGCCAGTGGTAGTTTGATAGGGATTGCATTGAATCTGTAGATTGCTTTGGGTACTAGAGTCATTTTCACAATGTTGATTCTTCCAATCCAAGAACATGGTATATCTCTCCATCTATTTGTATCATCTTTAATTTCTTTCATCAGTGTCTTATAATTTTCTGCATACAGTTCTTTTGTCTCCTTAGGTAGGTTTATTCCTAGATGTTTTATGCTTTCTGTTTCAGTGGTAAATGGGAGTGTTTTCTTGATTTCACTTTCAGATTTTTCATCATTAGTGTATAGGAATGCAAGAGATTTCTATGCATTAATTTTGTATCCTGCAACTTTACCAAATTCATTGATTAGCTCTAGTAGTTTTCTGGCAGCATCTTTAGGATTCTGTATGTATAGTATCATGTCATCTGCAAACAGTGACAGCTTTACTTCTTCTTTTCCGGTTTGGATTCCTTTTCTTTCCTTTTCTTCTCTGATTGCTGTGGCTAAAACTTCCAATACTATATTGAATAAGAGTGGTGAGAGTGGGCAACCTTGTCTTTTCCCTGATCTTCGTGTAAATGCTTTCAGTTTTTCATCATTGAGGATGATGTTGGCTGTGGGTTTGTCATATATGGCCTTTATTATGTTGAGGAAAGTTCCTTCTATGCCTACTTTCTGCAGGGTTGTTATAAATGGGTGTTGAATTTTGTCAAAAGCTTTCTCTGTATCTATTGAGATGATCACACGATTTCTCTCCTTCAATTTGTTAATACGGTTTATCACATTGATTTGCGTATATTGAAGAATCCTTGCATTCCTGGAATAAACCCCACCTGATCATGGTGTATGATCCTTTTAATGTGCTGTTGGATTCTGTTTGCTAGTATTTTGTTGAGGATTTTTGCATCTATGTTCATCAGTGATATTGGCCTGTAGTTTTCTTTCTTTGTGACATCCTTGTGTGGTTTTGGTATCAAGGTGATGGTGGCCTCGTAGAATGAATTTGGGAGTGTTCCTCCCTCCGCTATATTTTGGAAGAATTTGAGAAGGATAGGTGATAGCTCTTCTCTAAATGTTTGATAGAATTCACCTGTGAAGCCATCTGGTCCTGGGCTTTTGTTTGTTGGAAGATTTTTAATCACAGTTTCAATTTCAGTGCTTGTGATTGGTCTGTTCATATTTTCTATTTCTTCCTGATTCAGTCTTGGCAGGTTGTGCATTTCTAAGAATTTGTCCATTTCTTCCAGCTTGTCCATTTTATTGGCATAGCGTTGCTTGTAGTAATCTCTCATGATCTTTTGTATTTCTGCAGTGTCAGTTGTTACTTCTCCTTTTTCATTTATAATTCTATTGATTTGAGTCTTCTCCCTTTTTTCGTGATGAGTCTGGCTAATGGTTTATCTATTTTGTTTATCTTCTCAAAGAACCAGCTTCTGGTTTTACTGATCTTTGCTATTGTTTCCTTCATTTCTTTTTCATTTATTTCTGATCTGATTTTTATGATTCTTTCCTTCTGCTAACTTTGGGGTTTTTTTGTTCTTTCTCTAATTGCTTCAGGTAGAAGATTAGGTTTTTTATTCGAGATGTTTACTGTTTCTTAAGGTGGGCTTGTATTGCTATAAACTTCCCCCTTAGAACTGCTTTTGCTGCAATCCATAGGTTTTGGGTCTTCGTGTCTCCATTGTCATTTGTTTCTAGGTATTTTGTTTTTTCCTCTTTGATTTCTTCAGTGATCACTTCACTATTAAATAGTGTATTGTTTAGCCTCCATGTGTTTGTATTTTTTAAAGATCTTTTCCTGTAATTGATATCTACTTTTATGGCGTTGTGGTCGGAAAAGATACTTGATGTAATTTCAATTTTCTTAAATTTACCAAGGCTTGATTTGAGACCCAAGATATGATCTATCCTGGGGAATGTTCCATGAGCACTTGAGAAAAATGTGTATTCTGTTGTTTTTGGATGGAGTGTCCTATAAATATCAAGTCCATCTTGTTTAATGTATCATTTAAAGCTTGTGTTTCCTTATTTATTTTCATTTTGGGTGATCTGTCCATTGGTGAAAGTGGGGTGTTAAAGTCCCCTACTATGAAAGTGTTACTGTCGATTTCCCCTTTTATGGCTGTTAGTATTTGCCTTATGTATTGAGGTGCTCATATGTTGGGTGCATAAATATTTACAATTGTTATATCTTCTTCTTGGATCGATCCCTTGATCATTATGTAGTGTCCTTCTTTGTCTCTTCTAGTAGTCTTTATTTTAAAGTCTATTTTGTCTGATATGAAAATTGCTACTCCAGCTTTCTTTTGGTTTCCATTTGTATGGATTATCATTTTCCACCCCTTACTTTCAGTCTGTATGTGTCTCTAGGTCTGAAGTGGGTCCCTTGTAGACAGCATATATAAGGGTCTTGTTTTTGTATCCATTCAGCCAATCTGTGTCTTTTGGTGGGAGCATTTAGTCCATTTACATTTAAGGTAATTATCGATATGTATGTTCGTATTCCCATTTTCTAAATTGTTTTGGGTTCGTTATTGTAGGTCTTTTCCTTCTCTTGTGTTTCTTGCCTAGAGAAGTTCCTTTAGCATTTGTCGTAATGCTGGTTTGGTGGTGCTGAACTCTTTCAGCGTTTGCATGTCTGTAAAGGTTTTAATTTCTCCATCAAATCTGAATGAGATCCTTGCTGGGTAGAGTAATCTTGGTTGCAGATTTTTCTCTTTCATCACTTTCAGTATGTCCTGCCACTTCCTTCTGGCTTGCAGAGTTTCTGCTGAGAGATCAGCTGTTAACCTAATGGGGATTCCCTTGTGTCTTATTTGTTGTTTTTCCCTTGCTGCTTTTAATATGCTTTCTTTGTATTTAACTTTTGACAGTTTGATTAATGTGTGTCTTGGCGTATTTCTCCTTGGATATATCCTGTATGGGACTCTCTGTGCTTCCTGGACTTGACTAACTATTTCCTTTCCCATATTAGGGAAGTTTTCAAGTACAATCTCTTCAAATATTTTCTCAGTCCCTTTCTTTTTCTCTTCTTCTTCTGGAACCCCTATAATTCGAAGGTTGGTGCGTTTAATGTTGTCCCAGAGGTCTCTGAGACTGTCCTCAGTTCTTTTCATTATTTTTTCTTTATTCTGCTCTGCAGTAGTTGTTTCCACTATTTTATCTTCCAGGTCACTTATTCGTCCTTCTGCCTCAGTTATTCTGCTTTTGACCCCATCTAGAGTATTTTTCATTTCATTTATTGTGCTGTTCATTGCTGTTTGTTTCATCTTAAGTTCTTCTATGTCCTTGTTAAATGTTTCTTGCATTTTGTCTATTCTATTTCCAAGATTTTGGATCACGTTTACTATCATTACTCTGAATTCTTTTTCAGGTAGACTGCCTATTTCCTCTTCATTTGTTAGGTCTGGTGCATTTTTTTCTTGCTCCTTCATCTGCGGTGTGTTTTTCTGTCTTCTCATTTTGCTTACCTTACTGTGTTTGGGGTCTCCTTTTTGCAGGCTGTGGGTTCGCAGTTCCTGTTGTTTTTGGTGTCTGTCCCCAGTGGCTAAGGTTGGTTCAGTGGGTTGTGTAGGCTTCTTGGTGGAGGGGACTAGTGCCTGTATTCTGGTGGATGAAGCTGGATCTTGTCTCTCTGGTGGGCAGGTCCATGTCTGGTGATATTTTGGGGTGTCTGTGGACTTATTATGATTTTAGGCAGCCTCTCTGCTAATGGGTGGGGTTGTGTCCCTGTTTGCTACTTGTTTGGCATAGGGTGTCCAGCACTGTAACTTGCTGTTCGTTGAGTGCAGCTGGGTGCTGGCATTGAGATGGAGATCTCTGGGAGATTTTCGCCATTTAATATTATGTGGAGCTGGGAGGTTTCTTGTTGACCAGTGTCCTGAAGTTGGCTCTCCCACCTCAGAGGCACAGCACTGACTCCTGGCTGCAGCACCAAAAGCCTTTCATCCACACAGCTCAGAATAAAAGGGAGAAAAATTAGAGAGAAAGAATCAGTAGAAGTAGGAAGAAAGAAAGAAAGGAAGGAAGGAAGGAAGGAAGGAAGGAAGGAAGGAAGGAAGGAAGGATGGATGAAAGAAAGAAAGAAGAAAAGAAGGAAAGAAAGAAAGGAGGGGGGAGGGAGAGAGGGAGGGCGGTGGGAGAAAGGAGGGAAGGAAGGAAGGAAACAAAGAAAGAAAGAAGATAAAGTAAAATAAAATAAAGTAAAATATAATAAAGTTATTAAATTAAAATATAATAATTAAGAAAATACATTAAAAAGAAACAAAACGAATGGATAGAACCATAGGACAAATGGTGGAAGCAAAGCAGTACAGTAAAATCTCATACCGAAGCATACACATACACACTCACAAAAAGAGTAAAAGGGGAAAAAAATCATAAATCTTGCTCTCAAAGTCTACCTCGTCAATTTGGGATGATTTGTTGTCTATTCATGTCTTCCACAGATGCAGGGTACATCAAGCAGCTTTAATCTGCTGCTTCTGAGGCTGCTGGGAGAGATTTCCCTTTCTCTTCTTTGTTCTCACAGCTCCCAGTGGCTCAGCTTTGGATTTGGCTCCGCCTCTGCGTGTAGGTCGCTGGAGGGCTTCTGTTTTTTGCTCAGACAGGATGGGGTTAAAGGAGCCGCTGATTCAGGGGCTCTGGCTCACTCAGGCTGAGGGGAGGGAGGGACGTGGAATGCGAGGCGAGCCTGCAGCAGCAGAGGCCGGCGTGACATTGCACCAGCCTGAGGCCCGCCGTGCGTTCTCCCAGGGAACTTGTCCCTGGATCCCGGGAACCTGGCAGTCGCGGGCTGCACAGGCTCCCTGGAAGGGAGGTGTGGATAGTGACTTGTGCTCGCACACAGGCCCCTTGGTGGCGGCAGCAGCAGCCTTAGCGTCTTCCTCCCATCTCTGGGATCCGTGCTTTTAGCCGCGGCTCACGCCTGCCTCTGGGATCTACGCTTTTAGCCACGGCTCGCGCCCATCTCAGGGGTCCATGCTTTTAGCCACGACTCGCGCCCATCTCTGGGGTCCGTGCTTTTAGCCACGGCTCGTGCTGGTCTCTGGAGTTCCTTTAAGCAGCGCTCTTAATCCCGTCTCCTCATGCACCAGGAAACAAAGAGGGAAGAAAAAGTCTCTTGCTTCTTCGGCAGCTCCAGACATTTTCCCGGACTCCCTCCCAGCTAGCCGTGGTGCACTAAACCCAACAGGCTGTGTTCACACAACCAACACCATTTCTCTCCCTGCGCTCTGACCAAAGCCCGCGCCTCAGCTCGCAGCCCCGCCCGCCCCTGCGGGTGAGCAGACAAGCCTCTCGGGCTGGCGAGCGCCGGTCGGCACCGATTCTCTGTGCGGGAATCTCCCCGCTTTTCCCTCCTCACCCCGTTGCTGTGCTTTCCTCCACAGCTGTGACACTCCCCCTTCCACCACCTGTAGTTTCCGCCTGCGAAGGGGCTTCCTAGTTTGTGGAAACCTTTCCTCCTTCACAGCTCCCTCCCACTGGTGCAGGTCCCGTCCCTATTCTTTTGTCTCTGTTTTTTCTTTTGCCCTACCCAGGTACATGGGGAGTTTCTTGCCTTTTGGGAGGTCTGAGGTCTTCTGCCAGCATTCAGTAGGTGTTCTGTAGGAGTTGTTCCACGTGTAGATGTATTTCTGGTGTATCTGTGGGGAGGAAGGTGATCGCCGCGTCTTACTCTTCCACCATCTTCCCCTCTGCTCTAGAGCTGTGTTTAAAGCTGCTGTTTTGAGAAATGTTCACAAGGCGGTAGCAGTTCTCCTTTACAAAATCTGGTTACTAGGGCAACAGAGCCTCAATGGAAGTCGTGTTGTAGGTTGTAAATTAGAATGCAGTGTGCCAGGAAAAAGCCCATTAAGTTTATGTCTCACTACTTCTTATTCATTTTTTTAATTTTAATTTTTTATCACAGCAACTTTGATAACAGTGTTTTGCTTGTGCTAGGTGTGTGAGATGTGGTCCTTTTACACATATACATATATCTATTCTTCTTCGGATCCTTTTCCCATGTAGGTTATGACATAATGTTGAGTAGTCTTCTCTTGGTGTTCCATAGGTGTTTGGTGACTATATATTTCACCTATGTTTGTATATCTCTGTTAAAACCAATATCCTAATATATACAGTCTCACACCTTTCCTTTGGTGAACCGTAAGTTTGTTTAATGAATCTGTGATTGCCTTTCTCTGTGGAAATATCTTCACTGGTATCAATTTTTAGGTAACACCTCTAAGTGATATCATAGGATATGTGTCTTTCGCTTTCTGACTTACTACAAGTTGCTTGATGACCTCTAGACTCATCTATGGTGCTGCAAATGGCATTGTGCTATTTTTTTCCTTGGCTAATATTCCATCTGTACGTGTACCAGTTCTTCTTTATCCACTCATCTGTTGATGTACTTTGTGTTTGCTTCCATGTCTTGGCTATTGTAATACTGCTGCAATGCAGATTTGCCCTCCAGTGTCTTTCTAATTCTGTCTTCTTATGTTATAGACCCAGGACTGGACCTCCTGGATCATATTGTAGCTCAATGTTTACCTTGTAACGGCACCTCCATTCTGTTCTCATTAGTGGCTCTTACCAGGTTAAGTCCCTCTTAAAGCTGAGGGTACGCACTTCTCCACAACCACTTCAGCATTTATTGTTTGTAGTTTTTTTGCTGATGGTTATGCTGACTGCTGTGAGCTGATACCTCTTTGTAGTTGGACTTGCACACGTCTCATAATCCCCTGAAATTGAATTTTCAGGCATGTCCTTTTTGTCTTCAAAGTGTGAGTACAACTTACAACTTCAAATTGTTTTCTTGAAGTATGTGCCACATTTTGAATTATTTTGGCCATTATACCCCTCAAGACATTTTGTGGGCAGGTTTCATTTACAGCCCTCCAGTACTTGTGCATATGAAGTGACTATTAGTACAGGTTTTAAAGCTGCTGTTGCAGGTAACGGCCAGAGGGCAGCAGCATTTCTGCTTTCTCCACTCTGGTAACTAGTGGAATAGACCTTCCTGCCAGTGGTGTTCCTTGATTATAATTTAAAGTGGAGTGTCCCCGCATAAACCCACAAAAGCTGATGTCTCCTTACTTATGTTTGTTTTTAAATTGAATTTACATTTTTTATTGGCATAATATTCCATTCTGTACATGGACCACTTCTTCTTTGTGCATTCCTCTGTTGATGGACATTATCATTGCTTCAAAGTGCTGGCAGTGTTAAATATGGCTGGAGTGCAGGATTGCCAGCCTGTGTCTTTTTGATTCTCATCCTCTCAGGCGATAGGCCCAGCACGGGTATGCTTGATTGAATGGTAGCTCAATGTTTACCTTTCGAGGCAGCTACATTGTGTTTTCATTAGTGGCTCTTACCACGTCCCACTTAGAACCGAGGGTACGCATTTCTCCACAACCCCTTCAGCATTTATTGTTTGCAGAACTTTTGCTGATGACTATTTTGACTGGTGTGAGTTGATAGGTTTTTGTAATTTGGATTTGCATGTCTTTAATAATTCCTAATGTTCAGCATTTTTCCATGCTTTGTTTTCTTTCTGTTAAACAAAAACAGAAAAAAACTGTGATTACAATAAACCTCTTGAAATTGTCTTCTTGGACGGTTGCCCTCTTGATTTTTTTGGTCAACTTTCGATGCCAGGATGTTTTTTGAGGGTAGGTGTCATTTACAGGACTGCAGTGAGTGTGAATATTTAGTGACCCTTAGCACTGGTTTTAAAGCTGCTGTTGTGGGAAACGGCCTCAAGTCTGCAGCATTTCTCCAACCACAAATCCGGTTATTAAGGGAAGCAGATCCTTTCTGGAAGTCATGTTACCAGGTTGTAAATTAGAATGCAATGTGCCAGGAAAAAAACCCCATAAGTTTATGTCACATTACTTCTTGTTCGTTGTTTGAATTTTTTTAATCAGGGTAATGATTAGAATATTGTTTGTCCTAGGTGACACAATCTGGTTCGTTTGTACATTATATTTATATATATGTATATGTGTATATATATAGATATATAGATATAGATATATAGATATAGATGTGCAGATCCTCCTCCCATGTAAATTATTGAAGAGTGTCCCGTAGACCTCCGTTTCTATATGGCCGGTCTTTTTGACATATGTATTTAATATGCATTTGTACACGTATGGTAAACCTGGTCTTAATTTATCCATTCCCTCCACCTTTCCTTTTAGATAAGCATAATTTGTTTTCTAAGTCTGTGAGTGTCTTTCTCTGTGGAAATATGTTCGTTTGGGTCAGTTGTCAGATAACGCCTATAAGTGATATCATAGGATATGTATTTTGCTTTCCGACTTACCTCACGTTCTGTGATGATCTCTAGGCTCATCTATGGTGTCTCAAAGAGCAGTGTTTCATTGTTTTCCAAGGTTAATATTCCATTGTGTACATGGACCACTTCTTCTTTATCAAATCATCTGTTGATGGACATTTTGGTTGCTTCCGTATCTTGGCTATTGTGAAAGTGGCTGCAGTGCAGCTGTTGCAGCCTCTGTCTTCTCGATTCTGGTCTTCTCAGGTGAGAGGCCCAACATTGGGCCTGCTGGATGGAATGGTGGCTCGGTTTTACATTTCTTTTGTGTGTGTGTGTGTGGTACAATGGCCTCTCACTGTTGCGGCCTTTCCCGTTGCGGAGCACAGGCTCTGGACGAGCATGCTCAGCGGCTATGCCTCACGGGCCTAGCCACTCCGCGGCATGTGGGATCTTCCCGGACTGCGGCACGAACCCGTGTCCCCTGCATCGGAAGGTGGACTCTCAACCATTGCACCACCAGGGAAGCCCCAGTTTTTACTTTTAAATGAGGTCCTTTCTGTTCTCATTATTGGCTGTAACCACTTTACATCTCACCAGCAGCTAGAGAGTACACAGTTCTCTAAAACCCTTTCAGCATGTATTGTTTGTAGACGTTTTGCTGATGGTAGTTGACGTGTGTGAGTTGAAACCTTTTTGTAGATTAGATTTGCATGAGTCTAATAATTCCTGATGTTGAGCTTTTATCCATTTTCCTTTCTTTTGAAGAAGAGTGTGCAAACTTATCTCTTCATACTATCTCCTTTAAACATTTGCATGTCTTGAATATTTTTGGTCATTCCCTAGCTCAGGACATTTTTTGAGGGCAGGTGTCCTTTACAGCCCTGAGTCTGTGAATGTTAAGTGACCATTAGCAGTGGGTTTAAAGCCGTTCTTGCCGCAAACGGCCACAAGGTGGCAGCATTTCTACATTTCCAACTCTGGGTTTTTGAGCAACAGAGCCTTCCTGGAAATCCTGTCAGTAGGCTGCAAATTAGGGTAGAATGTGCCAGGGCAACCCCCAAGAGCTTGTATCTCCTTACTCCTTGTTTGTTTTTTAAATTTAATTTTTATTTAGTATCAGAGTAAATTTGATAAAAATGTTGTGTGTGTTCTAGGTGTACAGAATCTGGTTCATTTTATGTATGTATCGATCTATTCATCTTTGGATCCTTTCCCATGTAGGTTATTACAGAATGTTGAGTAGACCTCTCTTGGTATTCCGTAGGTATTTGGTGATTATATATTTCATGTGTATTAGTACATGTGTGTTAATCCCCATATCCTAATTCATACCTTCCTTACACCTTTCCATTTGGTTAAACCTAGTTTTGTTTTCTGAATCTATGAGTGTCCTTCTCTTGGAAAGTATTTCATGGGTATCAATTTTTAGGTAACACCTATAATTGATGTCATAGGATATCTGTCGTTTGGTTTCTTTCTTACTTCAAGTTGGGTGATTATCTCTAGATCCTTCTATGGTGGTGCCAATGGCACTGTTCCATGCTTTTCCATGGCTAATATTCCATTGTGTACACGGACCACTTCTTCTTGGTGCATTTTTCTGTTGATGGACATTTTGGTTTCTTCCAAGTCTTGGCTATGGTACATGTTGCTGCAGTGCAGGATTGCCAGCCTGTGTCTCTTTGATTCTGGTCTACTCAGGTGATAGGCCCATCAGTGATCCTACCAGATCACATGGTAGCTCAATTTTTACCTTTAAACACACCTCCATTCTGTTTTCAGTACTGTCTGTTACCAGGTGACATCCCACCAGCAGCTAGAGGGTACACAGTTCTCTAAAGCCCCTTCACCATTTATAAGTTGTAGACTTTTTTGCTGGTGATCATTCTGACGGCTGTGAGGTGAACGTTTTTGTAGACTGGATTTGCATGGCTTTATTAATTCCTGATGTTGAGCATGTTTCCTTGCCCTTTTTTAACAAAAAAAAAGAGAGGAAAAGAAAGAATACAAAATGTGCGTAAAATATGCCTCTTTAAATTGTCGTTTTGAAATATGCACGTCTTTTGAGATTTTTGCTCGATTTAGTGACCACAGATTTGTTTAGAGGGCAGGTGTCATTAACAAGCCTGGAATTATTTTGAATATCAAGTAACCATTATCGCTGGGTTTAGAGCTGCTGCTGTGTGAAACGACCACAAAGAGGCACAGTTCTCCTTTAACAAATCTGGTTATTAGGGCAACAGAGCCTTAATGAAAGTCGTGTTCTAGGTTGTAAATTAGAATGCAATGTGCCAGGAAAAAGCCCCTTAACTTTATATCCCACTACTTCTTCGTTTTTTAAATTTAATTTTCATTTTTTATCACAGCAAGTGTGACTACAATGTTTTGCTTGTTCTAGGTGTGCAAGATGTGGTGGTTTTACACATATATCTATTGTTCTTTGGATCCTTTTCCCATGTAGGTTATGACACAATGTTGAGTAGTCTTCTCTTGGTATTCTGTAGGTCTTTGGTGATTATATACTTCACCTGTGTTTGTATATCTCTGTTAACCCCGATATCTTAATGTATCGAATCCTCACACCTTTCCATTGGTGAATCATAAGTTTGTTTAATAAATCTGTGATTGCCTTTCTCTGTGGAAATATCTTCACTGGTGTCAATTTTTAGGTGACACCTATAAGTGATATCATAGTATATGTGTCTTTCACTCTGACTTATGACAAGTTGTGTGATTACTTCTAGACTCATCTACGGTGTTGCAAATGGCATTGTGTCATTTTTTTCCTTGGCTAATATTCGGTCTGTGCATGTACCAGTTCTTCTTTGTCCACTCATCTGTTGATGGAATTTTTGGTTGCTTCCACATCTTGACTATTGTAATACTGCTGCAGTGCACATTTGCCTGCCTGTGTCTTTCCAATTCTGTCATCTTCGGTTTTAGACCAAGTAGTGGGCCCGCTGGATCATATGGTAGCCAATTGTTTACCTTGTAAAGGTACCTCCATTCTGTTCCATTAATGGCTCTTACCAGGTTACGTCCCATTTAAAGTTGAGGGTATGCACTTCTCCATAACCCCTTCAGCATTTATTGTTTGTAGTTTTTCTACTAATTTTTATTCTGACTGCTGTGAGCTGATACCTCTTTGTGGTTGGATTTGCATGTGTCTCATAATGCCTTGAAATTTAGCATTCAGGCATGTCCTTTTTTTTCTTCAAACTCTGAGTACAGCTTACCTCCTCAAATGGTTTTCTTGAAATATGTGCCACATTTTGAAATATTTTGGCCATTACCTCCCTGAAGACATTTTGAGGGCAGGTTTCATTTACAGCCCTCCAGTACTTGTGCATATGAAGTGACTATTAGTACAGGTTTTAAAGCTGCTGTTGCAGGTAACGGCCAGAGGGCAGCAGCATTTCTGCTTTCCCCACTCTGGTAACTAGGGAAACAGACCTTCCTGCCAGTGCTGTTCCTTGGTTATAAATTAAAGTGGAGTGTCCCCGCATAAACCCACAAAAGCTGATGTCTCCTTACTTATGTTTGTTTTTTAAATTGAATTTATATTTTTTATTGGCATAATATTCCATTCTGTACATGGACCACTTCTTCTTTGTGCATTCCTCTGTTGATGGACATTTTCATTGCTTCAAAGTGCTGGCAGTGTTAAATATGGCTGGAGTGCAGGATTGCCAGCCTGTGTCTTTTTGATTCTCATCCTCTCAGGCGATAGGCCCAGCACGGGTATGCTTGATTGAATGGTAGCTCAATGTTTACCTTTCGAGGCAGCTACATTGTGTTTTCATTACTGGTTCTTACCACGTCCCACTTAGAACCGAGGGTACGCATTTCTCCACAACCCCTTCAGCATTTATTGTTTGCAGAACTTTTGCTGATGAGTATTTTGACTGGTGTGAGCTGATAGGTTTTTGTAATTTGGATTTGCATGTCTCTAATAATTCCTAATGTTCAGCTTTTTTCCACACCTTTTTTTATTCTGTTAAGCAAAAACAGGAAAAAACCGTGAGTACAATAAACCTCTTGAAATTGTCTTCTTGGAAGGTTGCCCTCTTGATTTTTTCGGTCGATTTTCGATACCAGGATGTTTTTTGAGGGTAGGTGTCATTTACAGGACTGCAGTGAGTGTGAATATTTAGTGACCCTTAGCACTGGTTTTAAAGCTGCTGTTGTGGGAAATGGCCACAAGTCTGCAGCATTTCTCCATCCCCAAATCCGGTTACTAGGGCAGCAGATCCTTTCTGGAAGTCATGTTACCAGGTTGTAAATTAGAATGCAATGTGCCAGGAAAAACCCCATAAGTTTATGTCACATTACTTCTTGTTTGTTGTTTGAATTATTTAAATCAGGGTAATGATTAGAATATTGTTTGTCCTAGGTGACACAATCTGGTTCATTTGTACATTATATTTATATATATGTATATGTGTATATATACAGATATATAGATATAGATATAGATATATAGATATAGATGTGCAGATCCTCCTCCCATGTAAATTATTGAAGAGTGTCCCGTAGACCTCCATTTCTATATGGCCGGTCTTTTTGACATATGTATTTAATATGCATTTGTACACGTATGGTAAACCTGGTCTTAATTTATCCATTCCCTCCACCTTTCCTTTTAGATAAGCATAATTTGTTTTCTAAGTCTGTGAGTGTCTTTCTCTGTGGAAATATGTTCGTTTGGGTCAGTTGTCAGATAACGCCTATAAGTGATATCATAGGATATGTATTTTGCTTTCCGACTTACCTCACGTTCTGTGATGATCTCTAGGCTCATCTATGGTGTCTCAAAGAGCAGTGTTTCATTGTTTTCCAAGGTTAATATTCCATTGTGTACATGGACCACTTCTTTATCAATTCATCTGTTGATGGACATTTTGGTTGCTTCCGTATCTTGGCTATTGTGAAAGTGGCTGCAGTGCAGCTGTTGCAGCCTCTGTCTTCTCGATTCTGGTCTTCTCAGGTGAGAGGCCCAACATTGGGCCTGCTGGATGGAATGGTGGCTCAGTTTTACATTTCATTTCTTGGTGTGTATGGTACGATGGCCTCTCACTGTTGCGGCCTTTCCCGTTGCGGAGCACAGGCTCCAGACGCGCATGCTCAGCGGCTATGACTCACGGGCCTAGCCACTCTGCGGCATGTGGGATCTTCCCGGACTGCGGCACGAACCCGTGTCCCCTGCATCGGAAGGTGGACTCTCAACCACTGCACCACCAGGGAAGCCCCAGTTTTTACTTTTAAACGAGGTCCTTTCTGTTCTCATTATTGGCTGTAACCACTTTACATCTCACCAGCAGCTAGAGAGTGCACAGTTCTCTAAAACCCTTTCAGCATATGTTGTTTGTAGACGTTTTGCTGATGGTAGTTGACGTGTGTGAGTTGAAACCTTTTTGTAGATTAGATTTGCATGAGTCTAATAATTCCTGATGTTGAGCTTTTATCCATTTTCCTTTCTTTTGAAGAAGAGTGTGCAAACTTATCTCTTCATACTATCTCCTTTAAACATTTGCATGTCTTGAATATTTTTGGTCATTCCCTAGCTCAGGACATTTTTTGAGGGCAGGTGTCCTTTACAGCCCTGAGTCTGTGAATGTTAAGTGACCATTAGCAGTGGGTTTAAAGCCGTTCTTGCCGCAAACGGCCGCAAGGTGGCAGCATTTCTATATTTCCAACTCTGGGTTTTCGAGCAACAGATTCTTCCTGGAAATCCTGTTAGTAGGCTGCAAATTAGGGTGGAATGTGCCAGGGCAAACCCCCAAGAGCTTGTATCTCCTTACTCCTTGTTTGTTTTTTAAATTTAATTTTTATTTAGTATCAGAGTAAATTTGATAAAAATGTTGTGTGTGTTCTAGGTGTACAGAATCTGGTTCATTTTATGTATGTATCGATCTATTCATCTTTGGATCCTTTCCCATGTAGGTTATTACAGAATGTTGAGTAGACCTCTCTTGGTATTCCGTAGGTATTTGGTGATTATATATTTCATGTGTATTAGTACATGTGTGTTAATCCCCATATCCTAATTCATACCTTCCTTACACCTTTCCATTTGGTTAAACATAATTTGGTTTTCTGAATCTATGAGTGTCCTTCTCTTGGAAAGTATTTCATGGGTATCAATTTTTAGGTAACACCTATAATTGATGTTATAGGATATCTGTGTTTTGGTTTCTTTCTTACTTCAAGTTGGGTGATTATCTCTAGATCCTTCTATGGTGGTGCCAATGGCACTGTTCCATGCTTTTCCATGGCTAATATTCCATTGTGTACACGGACCACTTCTTCTTGGTGCATTTTTTCTGTTGATGGACATTTTGGTTTCTTCCAAGTCTTGGCTATGGTACATGTTGCTGCAGTGCAGGATTGCCAGCCTGTGTCTCTTTGATTCTGGTCTACTCAGGTGATAGGCCCATCAGTGATCCTACCAGATCACATGGTAGCTCAATTTTTACCTTTAAACACACCTCCATTCTGTTTTCAGTACTGTCTGTTACCAGGTGACATCTCACCAGCAGCTAGAGGGTACACAGTTCTCTAAAGCCCCTTCACCATTTATAAGTTGTAGACTTTTTTGCTGGTGATCATTCTGACGGCTGTGAGGTGAATGTGTTTGTAGACTGGATTTGCATGGCTTTATTAATTCCTGATGTTGAGCATGTTTCCTTGCCCTTTTTTTTAACAAAAAAAAAGACAGAAAAAGAAAGAATACAAAATGTGCGTATAATATGCCTCTTTAAATTGTCGTTTTGAACTATGCACATCTTTTGAGATTTTTGCTCGATTTAGTGACCACGGATTTGTTTAGAGGGCAGGTGTCATTTACAAGCCTGGAATTATTTTGAATATCAAGTAACCATTATCGCTGGGTTTAGAGCTGCTGCTGTGTGAAACGGCCACAAAGAGGCACAGTTCTCCTTTAACAAATCTGGTTATTAGGGCAACAGAGCCTTAATGAAAGTCGTGTTCTTGGTTGTAAATTAGAATGCAATGTGCCAGGAAAAAGCCCCTTAACTTTATATCCCACTACTTCTTCGTTTTTTAAATTTAATTTTCATTTTTTATCACAGCAAGTGTGATTACAATATTTTGCTTGTTCTAGGTGTGCAAGATGTGGTGGTTTTACACATATATCTATTGTTCTTTGGATCCTTTTCCCATGTAGGTTACGACACAATGTTGAGTAGTCTTCTCTTGGTATTCTGTAGGTCTTTGGTGACTATATACTTCACCTGTGTTTGTATAGCTCTGTTAACCCCGATATCTTAATGTATCCAATCCTCACACCTTTCCATTGGTGAATCATAAGTTTGTTTAATAAATCTGTGATTGCCTTTCTCTGTGGAAATATCTTCACTGGTATCAATTTTTAGCTGACACCTATAAGTGATATCATAGTATATGTGTCTCTCACTTTCTGACTTACGACAAGTTGTGTGATTACTTCTAGACTCATCTACGGTGTTGCAAATGGCATTGTGTCATTTTTTTCCTTGGCTAATATTCGGTCTGTGCATGTACCAGTTCTTCTTTGTCCACTCATCTGTTGATGGAATTTTTGGTTGCTTCCATGTCTTGACTATTGTAATACTGCTGCAGTGCACATTTGCCTGCCTGTGTCTTTCCAATTCTGTCATCTTCGGTTTTAGACCAAGTAGTGGGCCTGCTGGATCATATGGTAGGCAATTGTTTACCTTGTAAAGGCACCTCCATTCTGTTCCATTAATGGCTCTTACCAGGTTACGTCCCATTTAAAGTTGAGGGTATGCACTTCTCCATAACCCCTTCAGCATTTATTGTTTGTATTTTTTCTACTAATTTTTATTCTGACTGCTGTGAGCTGATACCTCTTTGTGGTTGGATTTGCATGTGTCTCATAATGCCTTGAAATTTAGCTTTCAGGCATGTCCTTTTTTTTCTTCAAACTGTGAGTACAGCTTACCTCTTCAAATGGTTTTCTTGAAATATGTGCCACATTTTGAAATATTTTGGCCATTACCTCCCTGAAGACATTTTGAGGGCAGGTTTCATTTAGAGCCCTCGAGTACTTGTGCATATGAAATGCCGATTAGCACAGGTTGTAAAGCTGCTGTTGCAGGCAACGGCCATTTGGCGGCAACATTTCTGCTTTCCCCATTCTGGTAACCAGGGAAACAGACCTTCTTGCCAGTGGTGTTCCTCTTTTATACACTAGAGGTGAATGTGCCTGGATAAACCCCCAAAGGGTGATGTTGCCATACACTAAACTGTAACCAAAACCGTACCCGTTCCCTAACCCTAACCCTAACCCTTACACTGAGCTGTGCCATAATAATAACCCATACACTAACACTAACACGTACCCTAACCCTAACCCTAAACCTTATACTTACCCAAGTCCTAATAGTAACACGTACACTAACAGTAACACTAACCCTAACAGGTACCCTAAACCTTTGTCGTACCCTAGACAGTGACCTAATCTGTACCCTTTCCCTAATGCTAAACCTAACCCTAAACCATCCCCTAACCCACAACCTAATCCTAACCCGTATACTAACACTAACCCACACCCTAATATGGATTCTAACCAAACCCGTTGTCGTACACTAACTGGTACCATAAGCTGTATCCATTCCCTAACGCTAATCCTAACCATAACCCTAACCCTAAATCATACCGTAACCCGTACCCTGATCCTAACCCGTACCTTGGCGGGGGAACCGTATATCACACTGTCACCATAGAAAAACCTACAGACACTGCAGTGACGGTGGCCAATAAGACCGGCTGGACTCCTCGCTACTTCAAAATTTCTTGTGACTCTGGGACTAATGGAATACAGAAGAAGACATCATCTAAGTCTAATACAGAATACCATGTCCTGGTGGATGGTAGAATGACCATCAGTGTGTAGGAATTAGGAACTACTGGATGTATATTCTCAGGTGCTTCACTGACCTGACATCCTTTACCAAGTACCCAGTAGCCCACAGGGCTCTCATGGTCAGGCCGCTCCCAGGATTTGGAGCTCACCTGGGCAGGTACCCAGCAGGCCACGGGGCTCTCATGGTCAGGCCCCTCCCAGGATATGGAGCTCACCTGTGCAGATACCCAGCAGCCCATGGGGCTCTCGTGGTCAGGCCCCTCCCAGGATATGGAGCTCAGCTGTGCAGGTACCCAGCAAGACTGAGCACACAGGAACCGTGCACATAGCCCCCATTGCAGAGCACCCCCAGCTCACCTGTCACTCAGGGCTGACACAGAGCACCTCAGAGCACGACTTGAACTAACAAACAACAGCTCCAACAGGTCTGTGACACTGGGCGTCACTCTGTGCGGCCTCCCTCCACCTGGTCTTCCAGAGACTTCCACTGCAGCCAGGGCACCAGGCCTCTGTTTCCACCCACCACCCCTCGTCTCCCTGAATACTGGGTTCCTCTCATTAGGAGAGGGTCTTCTTGAAGTTGTCTCCCACTCATGGGCCAGATAAAATGATTAGAAAACAAGCCAGAGCTGCAGCCCCTTGTCTATCCTGACCCTCAGGAGCCCACACCTGTTCCTTGGACCTGGTCGGTTCATCAAGGTCCATTTTCTGCTGCTGTGAGCCCCAGAGGGGCGAGGATTGGCTGACCTGGGCAGCCTGACCGTGCCGGCCAGCCCTCTCCAGGTGTGCCTGGTTTGAGGTCAATATAAACACCGCTCCAGGCAGCAAGAGCCCCTTCAGTTGTGTCTGACGCCATTTTCTCTGCCCCGTCAGCAGTGTCGGGGCTGGGCTGGTGGGAGGGAGTGAGGGGCCACGGTTTTTAGGGTGGCCCGGTGTGAGTGGGGCTCTGCTGGGCTTTCTGCAGGAGTTGCCAAGCTGCCAACTGCTAAAGAAGAGGATGTGTCACCCATATCTGCTGCTGGAATTTCTCCCCAGGCAGAGGTGAGTAAGGAAAAAAGCAGTGGGGGCTGGGACAGGAGGGGTATCTCAGGCAGGGAAATGGAAAGCTTCCAGAAGTGCGCCCGGGGCCAGGACCATCCTGGTTGGCCTGTAGGCACCAAGTCGGCCTGGGTGCTGTCGCTGGTGTGGCTCCATGGCCCTTCCTCTAGGCTTTCAAGTCCTTGCACAGATTCAGGTGTTTTACCTGGGAACTGTGGGAACAGTTCAGCAGCAGCTGGCCTGGAGCTCAGCTCACGTTTACTCAGAGATGCCTCAGCACAGTCCCCCAGCTTTGCAATGAGGACACTCCTTGCAGGGTGGGGGGGCGCTGCTGGCTTCATGGGAGACGATTACCCACCTCTGACCAACTTCAGGATTCTTTAACTTTGGAGCAAGTGCCCTGATAGGGTTTTCCTGTTTATAACTGGTGGGTTCTGCTTTTTTTTTTTCTTTTTGGGTTCAATGTAGGTTTTATTCCTCTTTTTCGTATTTATAGATAGAAGCATGGAAATAATTCATTCATATAAATACATGTATGGGAATGGAAGAACTATTTTTCTGTTTTACTTTTTGTATGTTTATTTATTTTTTTAATTTTTAATTTTATTATTATACAGCAGGTTCTTTCTGGTTATCGATTTTATACATATGGGTGTATATAAGTCAATCCCAAACTCCCAATTCATCCCAGCACTACCCCCCCACGGCTTTCCCCCCTTGGTGTCCATACGTTTGTTGTCTACATCTGTGTCTCTATTTCTGCCCTGCAAACCAGTTCATCTGTTCCATTTTTCTTGGTTCCACATATATGCATTAATATACAATATTTCTTTTTCTCTTTCTGTCTTATTTCACTCTGTATGACAATCTCTAGGTCCATCGACGTCTGTACAAATGACCCAATTTCATTCCTTTTTATGGCTGAGTAACATTCCATGTTATATATGTACCACATCTTTATCCATTCGTCTGCCTGTGTGCATTTAAGTTGCTCCCATTACCTGGCTATTGTAAATAGTGCTGCAATGAACATTGTGGTGAATGTGTCTTTTTGATTTATGTTTTTCTCTGGGTATATGCCCAGTAGTGGGATTGCTGGATCATATGGTAATTCTATTTTTAGTTTTTTAAGGCACCTCCATATTGTTCTCCATATTGACTGTATCAATTTACAGTCCCACCAATAGTGGAAGAGGGTTCCTTTTCTCCACACCCTCCCCAGCATTTATTGTTTGTAGATTTTCTGATGATGTCCATTCTAACAGGTGTGAGGTGATACCTCATTGTAGTTTTGATTTGCATTTCTCTAATAATTAGTGATGTTGAGAAACTTTCCATGTGCTTCTTGGCCATCTCTCTTCTTGGAATCAATGTCTATTTAGATCTTCTGCCATTTTTGTATTGGGTTGTTTGGTTTTTTTAATATTGAGCTGCATGTGCTGTTTATATATTATTGGAGATTAATCCTTTGTCTGTTGATTCATTTGCAAATATATTCTCCCATTCTGAGGGTTGTCTTTTCGTCTTGTTTTTACTTTCCTTTGCTTTGCAAAAGCTTTTATGTTTCCTTAGTTCCCATTTGTTTATTTTTCTTTTTTATTGCATTACTCTAGGAGGTGGATCAAAAAAGATCTTGTTGTGATTTATGTCAGAGTATTCTTCCTATTTTTTCCTCTAAGAGTTTTATACTGTCCGGTCTTACATTAAGGTCTCTAATCCATTTTGAATTTATTTTTCTGTATGGTGTTAGGGAGTATTCTAATTTCATTCTTTTACATGTAGCTGCCCATTTTTCCCAGAACCACTGATTGAAGAGACTGTCTTTTCTCCATTGTATAGTCTTGCCTCCTGTGTCATAGATTATTGACCATTGGTATGTAGGTTTATCTCTGGGCTTTCTTTCTTTTTTCATTTTACAACTTTATTGGAGTATAATTGCTTTACAATGATGTGTTAGTTTCTGCTGTATAACAAAGTGAATCAGCTATACATATACCACCATATCCCCTCCCTCTTGCATCTCTCTCTCACTGTCTCTATCCCACCACTTTAGGTGTTCACAAAGCACTGAGCTGATCTCCCTGTGCTATGTGGCTTCTTCCCAGTAGCTATCGATGTTACATTTGGTAATGTATATATGTCCATGCCACTCTCTCACTTTGTCCCAGCTTACCCTTCCCCCTCCCCGTGTGCTCAAGTCCTTTCTGTACGTCTGTGTCCTTAATCCTGTCCCACCCCTACGTTCTTCATAAACTTTTTTTTCTTTAGACTCCATATATCTGTGTTAGCACACGCTATTTGTTTTTCTCTTTCTGACTTACTTTACTGTGTAGGACAGTCTCTACGTCCATCCATCTCACTACAAATAACTCAGTTTTGTTTCCTTTTATGGCTGAGTAATATTCCATTGTATATATGTGCCAGATCTTCTTTATTGATTCATCAGTCGATGGACACTTAGGTTGCTTCCATGTCCTGGCTATTGTAAATAGAGCTGCAATGAACATTGTTGAACATAACTCTTTTTGAATTATGGTTCTCTCAGGGTAAATGCCCAGGAGTTGGATTGCTGGGTCGTATGGTACTTCTATTTTTAGTTTTTTAAGGAACCTCCATACCGTTCTCCCTAATGGCTATATCAATTTACATTCCCACCAACACTGAAAGAGTGTTCCCTTTTCTCCAATAAATGCCTCTGCAGCAATTATTTTTTGTAGATTTTTTGATGATTGCCATTCTGACTGCTGTGAGTGATACCTCACTGTAGTTTTGATTTACATTTCTGCAATGATTAGTGATGTTCAGCATCCTTTCATGTGTTTGTTGGCAACCTGTATATCGTCTTTGGAGAAATGTCTATTTAAGTCTTCTGTCCATTCCTGGATTGGGTTGTTTGTTTTTGTGATATTGAGCTACATGAGCTGCTTGTAAATTTTGGAGATTAATCCTTTGTCATTTGCTTCATTTGAAAATATTTTCTCCCATTCTGAGGGTTGTCTTTTCGTCTTCTTTATGTGTTTCTTTGCTGTGCAAAAGCTTTTAAGTTTCATTAGGTCCCATTTGTTTATTTTTGTTTTTATTTCCATTTCTCTAGGAGGTGGGTCAAATAGGATCTTGCTGTGATTTATGTCATAGAGTGTTCTGCCTATGTTTTCTTCTAAGAGTTTAATAGCGTCTGGTCTTAACATTTAGATCTCTAATCTATTTGGAGTTTATTTTTGTGTATGGTGTTATGGATGTTCTAATTTCATTCTTCTATGTGTAACTGTCCAGTTTTCCCAGCACCACTTCCTGAAGAGACTGTCTTTTCTCCATTGTTTATCCTTGCCTCCTTTGTCATAGACGAGTTAGCCATAGGTATGTAGGTTTATCTCTGGGCTTTCTATCCTGTTCTGTTGATCTATATTTCTGTTTTGGTGCCAGTACCATATAGTCTTGATTACTGTAGCTTTGTAGTATAGTCTGAAGTCAGGAAGTCTGATTCCTCCAGCTCTTTTAATTTCCCTCAAGACTGATTTGGCTATTCGAGGTGTTTTGTGTCTCCTTACACATTTTAAGGTTTTTTTGGTCTAGTTCTGTAGAAAACGCCACTGATAATTTGATAGGGATTGCATTGAATCTGTAGATTGTTTTGGGTAATATAGTCATTTTCACAATATTGATGCTTCTAATCCAAGCATATGGTTAATACTCCCATCTGTTTATATAATCTTTGATTTCTTTCAGCACTGTGTTATAGTTTTCTAAGTATAGGACTTTCACCTCCTTAGGTAGTTTCATTCCTACATATGTTATTCTTTCTGTTGCAATGGTGTATGGGATTGTTTCCTTAATTTCTCGTTCTCATCTTTCATTGTTAGTGTAGAGGAATGCAAGAGATTTCTGTGCATTAATTTTGTATCCTGCAACTTTACCAAATTCATTGATTAGCTCTAGTAATTTTCTAGTGTCATCTTTAAGATTCACTATGTGTAGTATCATGTCATTTGCAAACAGTGAAAATTTTACTTCTTTTCCAATTTGTATTCCTTTTATTTCTTTTTTTCTCTGATTGCTGTGTCTAGGCCTTCCAAAACTATGTTGAATAATACTGGTGAGAGTGGACATCCTTGTTTTGTTCCTGATCTTAGAGGAAATTCTTGTAGTTTTTCACCATTGAGAATGATGTTTGTTGTGGGTTTGTCATATATGACCTTTATTATGTTGAGGTAGATTCCCTCTATGTTCACTTTCTGGAGAATTTTTAATCATATATGGGTGTTGAATTTTGTCAAAATTGTTTCCTGCTTCTATTGAGATGATATTTTTATTTTACAATTTGTTAATATGGTGTATCACATGGATTTGTGTATATTGAAGAACGCTCGCGTTCCTGGGATAGACCCCACCTGATCATGGTGTGTGATCCTTTTAATGTGTTGTTCAATTCTGTTTGCTAGTATTTTGTTGAGGATTTTTACATCTATATTCATCAGTGATATTGGTCTCTAATTTTCTTTTTCTGTAGTATCATTGTCTGGTTTTGGTATCAGTGTGATGTGAATGAGTTTGGGAGTGTTCCTTTCCCTGCAAATTTCTGAAGAGTTTGAGAAGGTTGGGTGTTAGCTCTTGTCGAAATATTTGATAGAATTCACCTCTGATGCCATCTGGTTCTGGACTTTTGTTTGTTGGAAGATTTGTCATCACCGTTTCAATTTCATTACTTGTGATTGGTCTATTCATATTTTCTATTTATTCCTCTTTCAGTCTTGGAAGGTTATACCTTTCTAAGAATTTGTCCATTTCTTCCAGGTTGTCCATTTGATTGGCATAGAGTTGCTTGTAGAAGTCTCTTAGGATGCTTTGTATTTCTGTGGTGTCTGTTGCAACTTCTCCTTTTTCACTTCTAATTTTATTGATTTGAGTCCTCTCCCTCTTTTCCTGGAGTCTGGCTAACGATTTTTCATTTTTGTTTATCTTCTCAAAGAACCAGCTTTTAGTTTTATTGATCTTTGCTATTGTTTTCTTTGTTTCTATTTCATTTATTTCTGCTCTGATCTTTATGATTTCTTTCCTTCTACTAACTTTGGGTTTCTTTCTTCTTTCTCTAATTCCTTTAGGTGTAAGGTTAGATTGTTTATTTGAGAGTTTTCTGGTTTCTTGAGGCAGGCTTGTATTGCTATAAACTTCCCTCTTAGGACTGCTTTTGCTGCATCCCATAGGTTTTGGATCATCATATTTTTGTTGTCATTTGTCTCTAGGTTGTTTTTGATTTCCTCTTTTCTTTCTTCAGTGGTGTCTTGGTTATTTAGTGACGTATTGTTGAGTCTCCATGTGTTTCTGTTTTTTACATATTTTTTCCCTGTAATTGATTTCTAATCTCATAACCTTGTGGTCAGAACAGATGCTTGATATGATTTCAGTTTTATGAAATTTCCTGAGGCTTTGTTTGTGACCCAAGATGTGATCTATCCTGGAGAATGTTCTGCGTGAAGTTGAGAAGAACATGTAATCTGCTGTTTTTGGATGGAATGTCCTATAAATATCAATTAAATCTATTTGGTCTCTTGTGTCATTTAAAGTTTGTGTTTCCTTATTAATTTTCTGTCCGGATGATCTCCATTGGTGTAAGTAAAGTGTTAAAGTTCCCTGCTATTATTGTGTTACTGTCGATTTTGTCTTTTATAGCTGTTAGCAGTTGCCTTATGTATTGAGGTGCTCCTATGTTGGGTACATATATATTTATAATTGTTATGTCTTCTTTTTGGATTGATTCCTTGATCATTATGTAGTGTCCGTCCTTGTCTCTTGTAACACTCTTTATTTTAAAGTCTATTGTATCTGATATGAGTATTGCTACTCCAGCTTTCTTTTGATTTTCATTTGCATGGAATATCCTTTTCCATCCCCTCACTTTCAGTCTGTATGTTTCCCTAGGTCTGAAATGGGTCTCTTATAGACTGCATATATATGGATCTTGTTTTTGTATCCATTCAGCAAGACTGTGTCTTTTGTTTGGAGCATTTAATCCATTCACATTTAAGGTAAATATTGATATGTATATTCCTATTACTGTTTTCTTAATTGTTATGTGTTTGTTTTTGTAGATTCTTTTCTTCTGTTGTGTTTCCCACTTAGATAGGTTCCTTTAGCATTTGTTGTAGAGCTGGTTTGGTGGTGCTGAGTTCTCTTAGCTTTTGCTTGTCTGTAAAGCTTTTGATTTCTCCATTGAATCTGAATGAGATCTTGCTGGGTAGAGTTCTTTTGGTTGTAGGTTCTTCCCTTTCATCACTTTAAATATATCAGCCAACTCCCTTCTGGTTTGTAGAGTTTCTGCTGAGAAATCAGCTGTTAACCTTATGGGAGTTCCCTTGTATGTTGTCATTTTTCCCTTGTGCTTTCTATAATTTTTCTTTGTCTTTGATTTTTGTCAGTTTGATTATCATGTGTCTCGGCATTTTTCTCCTTGGGTTTATCCTGCCTGGGACTCTCTGTGCTTTCTGGACTTGGGTGGCTACTATTTCCTTTCCCGTGTTAGGGAAGTTTTCGACTATAATCACTTCAAATACTTTCTCGGGCCCTTTCTCTCTCTCTTCACCTTCTGGGATCCCTATAATGCAAATTTTGTTGCATTTAATGTTATCCCAGAGGTCTCTTAAGCTGTCTTCCTTTCTCTGCATTCTTTTTTCTTTATTCTTTTCTGCAGCAGTGAATTCCACCTTTCTGTCTCCAGGCCAGTTATCCGTTCTTCTGCCTCAGTTATTCTACTATTGATTCCTTCTAGTGTTTTTTTTTTTTTTTTTTTTTTTTTTTTTGCGGTACGAGGGACTCTCACTTTTGTGGCCTCTCCCGTTGTGGAGCACAGGCTCTGGATGTGCAGGCTCAGCGGCCATGGCTCACGGGCCCAGCCGCTCCTTGGCATGTGGGATCTTACCAGACCAGGGCACGAACCCATGTCCCCTGCATCGGCAGGTGGACTCTCAACCACTGCGCCACCGGGGAAGCCCCCTTCTAGTGTATTTTTCATTTCAGTTATTGTATTGTTCATCTCTGTTTGTTGGGTCTTTAGTTCTTCTAGGTCTTTGTTAACTATTTCTTGCATCTTCTCTATCTTTGCCTCCATTCTTTTTCCAAGGTCTTGGATCATCTTCACTATCATTATTATGAATTCTTTTTCTGGAAGGTTGCCTATCTCCACCTCATTGAGTTGTTTTTCTGGGGTTTTATCTTGTTCCTTCATCTGGTACAAATTCCTCTGCCTTTTCATTTTGTCTATCTTTCTGTGAATGTGGTTTTCCATCCACAGGCTGAAGAACTGTAGTTCTTCTTGCTTCTGCTGTCTGCTCTCTGCTGGATGAGTCTATCTTAGAGGCTTGTGCAGCATTCCTGATGTGAGGGAGTGGTGGTGGGTAGAGCTGGGTGTTGCTCTGGTGGGCAGAGCTCAATAAAACTTTAATCCGCTTGTCTGTTTTGCATGGGGCAGAGTTCCCTCTCTGTTTGTTGTTTGGTCTGAGGCGACCCAGAACTGTGGCCCACCTGGCTCTTTGGTGGGGCTACCTGTGGACTCTGGGAGGGCTCATGCTAAGGAGGACTTCCCAGAACTTCTGCTGCCAGTGTCCTTGTCCGCACGGTGAGCCCCAGTCACCCCCCGCCTCTGCAGGAGACCCTCTAAAACTAGCAGGTAGGTCTGCTCAGTCTCCTATGGGGTCACTGCTCCTTCCCTTGGGTCCTGATGTGCACACTACTGTGTGTGTCCTCCAAGAGTGGAGTCTCTGTTGTGACTCTACGTCTCTGAGTGGGGTTGAGACTCTGAGACTGAGTGGAGTCTCACAGACTCTGTGTCCTATGAAACTTCGATGCTTTGTGGTTCTAGAAATCCTATAGGAGACGGTCCACAGCAGGTGAAGCTAATGCTGTTGGTGGAGGTGGTGAAGCCAAAGATCTGCAGTTCAGACTAAAGGTGCCAATGTACATTCAGGACAAAACAATCTCATGTGAATGTAGTTCAGGCAGGTTTAACATAAATAGAGTCAGGTTAATGCCTAACATCTTCTATCTTGTGCCTCCCCTCAGGGACCCCCTCCTCAGTTCCTGAGGCTCCTGTAACTCATGTACAGTGGAAGGGAGACTGGGCTCTGTCCAGTCTGAGCCCTGAGTTACCCTGTGTGTAGCTTAGGATACTTTGTATTTCTGTGGTGTCTGTTGTAACATCATCGCTTTCATTTCTGATTTATTTGGGCCCTCTCTTTTTTAAAAACACATACTACTATTGTCTTTTATTCTTTACAGAAGCTAAAAAAATGTTTGATCTATTACCCTTACTCTATGTATAGGTTTTTCAGTGAGATTTTTACTTTTGTTTGTTTTCTTATTACTATCAATAATTAGTGAGGCTTCTTTTAAGCTTAAGTAAATTACTTCAACATTACATATAAGGCTGGTTTATTAATGATGAACTCTTTTAGCTTTCGCTAGTCCGGGAAACTCTTGACCTCTCCTTCAATTCTTTCTTTCCTCCATGAATTTATTTATTTATTTTTGGCTGTATTAGGTCTTCATTGCAGTGCATGGGCTTTTCTCTAGTTGTGGCAAGTGGAGGCTACTCTTCGTTGTGGTGCATGGGCCATTGTGGTGCATGGGCTTCTCATTGCAGTAGCTCTTCTTGTTGTGCAACATGGGCTCTAGGTGCTCAGGCTTCAGTAGTTGTGGCTAGCAGGCTCAGTAGTTGTGTCTCATGGGCTCTAGAGCACAGGCTCAGTAGTTGTGGCACACAGGCTTAGTTGCTCTGTGGCATGTGGGATCTTCCTGGATCAGGGCCCGAACCCGTGTCCCCTGTATTGGCAGGCAGATTCTCAACCACTGTGACATCAGGGAAGCCCTGTCCTGCAATTCTGAATAATAATTTTGCTTGTAGAGTATTCCTGTTGTAGACTTTTTCTTTTTAGCCCATTGATTATATCCTATCATTCCTTCCTAGTTTGAAAATTGTGCTGAGAAGTCATCTGACAGTCTTATGGGAATACCTTGAACATAACTAGACCCTTTTATTTCACTGCCTCTGTGATCACTCTTTAAATTTTTGGAGCTTTATAATATGTCTTGGTGTGGACCTGTTTGTCTTCATCTTGTTTGGAACTCTGTTTTTCCTGGACCTGGATGTGTGTTTCCTTCCCCAGGTTAGGAAAGTTATCAGTTCCTCTATCCTCCAATAAGTTATCTGCCCGTTTCTCTCTTCTCCTCGTTCTGGGGCCCCTGTAATGCTCATGTTAATACTCTTGATGTTGTCTCAGAGGTCCCTTTACGTATACTCTTAATTGCTTTTACTTTGTGCTGTTCAGTTTGGGTGATTTTCACTACTCTGTTTTCCATTTCACTGATCTGTTCTTCTGTATCATACAGTATAATGTGGTTTCTCTCATGTACATGTGTGTGTGTTTTAGTCTCTTTTATTGTATTGTTCACTGTTTTGTTCTTTTTGACATGTTATTACTCTGTTGAAATTCTCACTATGTCTATCTATTCTTCTCCTGACTTGGGTGAGCGTCTTTATAATCATTACTGTGAACACTTCTTTTTATCGGGTAGAATGCTTATCCCTGTTTTATTCAGTTCCTTTTTCTGATGTCGTGTCTTGTTACTTCATTTGTAACATATTCCTCTATTTCCTTATGCTTCCTAAGTCTCTGTACATCTTTATTCATTAGGTTCAGGTTGTTACATTCCCGGGTCTCAGGGAAGTGGCCTTATATAGGAGATGACTGATAGGGCCCAGCAGCACATTGTCCTCTGGCCAGCAGAGCCACATGCTCCAGGGGTGTTCCCTGTGTGGGCTGCACACACCTTTCTCTTACGGCGGGGCCAACTGCTGTAGACAAGCTGGTAGGTGGTATTGGACCCTGGCCTAAATGGCTGTGAGCCCCTGCAGTATGTGATTGATTGCCATGGGTGTGCTGATATCCAAGGCAGCCCTCCATTATGGGTGGCTGTGTGGTGCTCCAGGTGCACAGGTGGACAGCGTAGGCCTCCAGTGTGTCTGGTTGTGAGACCTTCTGGTGCGGGAGTGCTACGGGCATGGTGGTAAAAGGGGCAGGCCCCTGATTCTAATCAGTTCCAGGGAAGATTCTAAAATGTTGCTTGCCCATGTCTCAGTTCCTAGTGGGAGTCCCAGTTGCCTCTTGCCTTTCCAAGAAGCTCTCCGAGATTAGCAAGTGGGTCTGGCACACGTGTCTTTCACTCTGTTGGCTCTGCACAGGGACTGAGAACATGTGAGATTTGTGTGTGCCCTATGAGAGCAGTCTCAGTTTCCTTTAGTCTCCAGATTTCCTGAAAATAAGCCCTGCAAGTTTTCAAAGCCAGACCTGCTGTGTTCTTTTCTTCCAGTGCAGGAACCCTGGGCTGAGCAGCCTAATGCCAGGCTCATACCCTTCCCTCCATGTGGAGGACCTATGCAATTGTGATATCTTCCAGCTGTGGGTCACTGTGCTATAAGTGTGGGTTCCAATTAGACTGTGTTTCCAGTCCTCCTACCTGCCTTGTGGTTTCTCCTTCCTTATATCTTGAGTTGTGGAAAACATTCCCTGCTGGTCTTCAGAGATAATTTCCGTGTAAGTTGTTGTAATTTGGGTGTGCCTTTGGCAGCAGGGGAGCTCAGTATCTTCCTACTCTATCATCTTGATCCCCTCTCAAGAATTCTTTGAAAATATATGCATCTATTACTGTAAACATAACTCTTTGAATTGCAGTCTTGTTCCTGTGTTCCATAAATTTAGGTACTTTGTGTTTCCAATTTTGTTTGCTTTAAGATTTCTTTTAAATTTCCGTTTTGATTTATTCCTGTATGCATTGGCTATTCAGGAGCTTATTGTCCAATTTCCAAGTGTTCTTCAATTTTCAATTATTCGTTTTAATATTGAATTTCAGTTTCATACCATTGTGGTTGGAAATGATCCTTGATATGATTTCAATATTCTTGGATTTTTGAAGACTTGTTTTGTGGCTTAACATAGGATCTACCCTAGGCAATGTTCTACGTGTACTTAAGAAGAATGGAAAGTTTGCTGCTGTTGAGTGGAATATACTGTAGATGTATGTTAGGTTCATTTGATATCAAGTGTGTGTTCAGGTTCAGTGTTTCCTGATTGATATTATGTCCGGATGATCTATACAGTGTTGAAAGTTGGGTATCGATGTTTCTTACCATTATTTTATTTCTGCACATTTTCCCCTTCACGTGGGTTAATATATTCTTTATATGTTGAGAGGCTCCAAAGCTGGATACACACGTATTTATAATTGTCATGATTTCTTGATGAATTAATCCATTTATCATTATATGATAACCTTCTTTCCTTTGAGAGGTTTGACTTCAAGTCTTTTTTATCTCATAATAGACTAGTCAGTCAAGTATCATTTTCATGGAGTATTTTGTTCCCAATCTTTCAATTTTATGCTATATATGGATTAGAAGTTAACATGAATATCTTGTACACAGTATAATTGAACTTTCTTTAATCCATTCAGCCACCCTATGGATTATTTAAATTGAAGTGTAGTTGATTTACAATATTACATTAGTCTCAGGGTTACAACATATGGATTGAATATTTTTATAGATCGTGTTCCACTAAAGTGATTACACAATAATGTCTATATTTCCCTGTGTTGTGGTATATATCCTTGTTTGTTTATTTCATACATAGGGGTACTGGATTGAGAGAAACAAACTACTGCTTTTCCCTCCCCCTTTAAGTCGCCCCACCAGTAACCACTAATTTGTTCTCTGTGAGTCTATTTCTGTTTTGTTATATACATACATTTCTTGCATTTTTAGATTCTACAGAGAAGTGAGAACATAGTGTATTTGTCCTTCTCTAACTTAAGTACACATAAATATTCTAGGCCTATCCATGTTGTTGCAAATGGCAGAATTTGATCCTTTTAATGGCTGAGTAATAGTCTATTGTGTATACATACCACATCTTCTTTATCCACTCATCTGTTGATGGACATTTAGTTTGCTTCCATATGTTGGCAATTGTAAATAATGCTGCTATGAACATTGGGATGCATGTATCTTGTCAAATTGGTGTCTTCATTTTCTTTGGACATATACCAAGCAGTGGAATCACTGGCTAATATGATAGTTCTACTTTTAGCTTTTATCAGGACCTCCATATTCTTTTCATAGTGGGTGTACCAACTTACAATCCCACCACCAGTGTACTAGGATTGCCTTCTCCATGTCATGAACAACATTTCATATTTGTATACTTTGGAATAATAGCCACGTTGAGAGGTGTGACCTGACGTCTCATTATGGGTTTTCTTGTGGATCATTCATTAAATTTAACTTACAAAAGAAGATGATAGGCTGGATGTGATCTCCAGGTTTAGTTTGCTAATGCCTGGTATAGGTTAATTTGGGGAGAATTAATACCTTTACAATGTTATTTATTGCTTACATTTTTCAGGTTGACATTTAGTGATTGGAAACATTTAAAATTTTTTCTCCCTGAAGGATATATGAAGTCTGTTGGTTTGTTTCTGTTTTATAAATTTGTTCATTTCTATCATTTTTTGGACTCCACTATAAGTGATATCATATGATATTTGTCTTTTTCTATCTGACTTACTTCACTTAGAATGAAATAATGTCATTTGCAGCAACAGGAATGGACCTAGAGGTGATCATGCTTTTTCATTTCTGAGTAATATTTATTTGATTGTGTACATGTACAACTTCTTCATTATCCATTCATCTGTTGATGGACATTTTGGTTGCCTCCATGTCTTGGCTATTGTAAACAGTGCTGCAGTGCGTGTTTGGGTTTGGGTGCATTTGCCATTTTCATTTCTGGCTTTCTGCAGATATACACCCAGAAAGAAGACTGCTGGATGATATGGTAGCTCTATTTTTACTTTTAAAAGACATCTCCATACTGTACTTTATAGTGGCTCTTACCAGCTTACATCACACCAACAGCATAGGAGGGTTCCCTTTTCTCCATGTCCTCTCCAGCATTTATGGTTTGTAAACGTTTTGATGATGGCCATTCTGACTGTGTGAGGTGATACCTTGTTGTAGTTTTGATTTGCATGTGTCTCTCCAATAATACAAGATTTTGAGCATCTTTGCATGTGTTGTTTTAAACACTGTGAGGAAAAGTTACAGTTGACATTGGGCTTTTGAAAGTCTGACTATTTTGAATTTTTGCTCGATAACTACCACAGGACATTTGTCAAGGGCAGGTGTCATTTACACCCTGGCAGTCCTTGTGAATATGAAGTGCCCATAAGCACATGTTTTAAAGTTGCTGTTGTGGAAATGGGCACAGATGTTAGGATTTCCTTCATGCCCCTCTCTGGTTACTTGGGTAACCAGACCCACTGTGGAAGACGGGCTCTTGGATTGTAAATTAGTGTGGGCTGTGGCAGAACAAACACCCCAAATCTTCTGTTTTGTTACTTCTTGTTTTTGTTTTAATTTAATTTTTCTTTTTTATTGGAGTAAAGTTGATTTAAAATATTCTGTTTGTGGTAGGCGTACAGAATCTTGTTCAGTTATGTATATTCATATGTGTATTCATCTTCAGATCCTTTTCCCATATAGGTTATTAGAGAGTGTTGAGTAGACTTCCCTTTGTTATGCAGTAGGTCCTTGTTGATAATCTATTTTATATGTATTAGTGTGTAAATATTTCCCCCAGCCTCCTGATTGATTTATTCCTTTCACCCACCTTTCTCACTGAGTAAGCATAAGTTTGTTTTCTAAGTCTATGCATCTGTTTCTCTCTCTTTTATTTTATTTTTTTGGCTGTACTGCAAGGCATGTGTGATATTAGTTCTCCCAACACCAGGGATCGAACCCATGCCCCCTGAATTGGAAGCTCAGATTCTTAACCATTGGACCACCTGGAAAGTCCCTGTTTCTCTCTTGTAAATTAGTTCATTGGTATCAATTTTTAAATTTCAGCTATAAGTAGTATCATATGATATTTGACTTTCTCTTTCTGACTTACTTCACTTAGTATGATTATCTCTAATTCTATCTATGATGCTGCAAATGGCATTCCTTCATTCTTTTCATTTCTGAGTAATATTTCACTGTGAACATGTACCGTTTCTTTATCCGTCCATCTGCTGATGGATATTTTGGTTGCTTCCATGTCTTAGACGTTGTAAATTGTGCTGCGGTACACATGTGGGTGCATGTGTGTTTTCCAATTCTGGTTTTCTCCTGTTATACGCCTGGGAGTGGGACAGCTGGATCATATGGTACCTCTAAATTTACCTTGTAAAGGCACCTCCATACTCTTATTTATAGTGGCTGTTACCATGTTAGATCCCAACAGCAGCACAGCATAGGAGGGTTGCCTTTTTTCTACAACCTCTCAAGCATTTACTGTTTGTAGATGTTTCAATGGTGGCTATTCTTACTCATGTGAAGTGACCCCTCATTGTAGTTTTGATTTCCATGACGCTAATAATATAGGAATTAGAACATCTTTTCGAGTGCTTTTCTTTTAAACAGTGTAAAATTTACCTATGGAAATAGGATCTTGAAAGTCTGTTCCTTTGGAATTTATTTTGCTTACCTACCCGTGGACATTTCCTGATTGTGGGTGTCATGTAGAGCCCAACAGTTCTTCTGAATATTAAGTACCCATAAGCATTGTTTTTAAAGTTGCGGGAAAGGGCAACAAGGCAGTGGAATTTATTCATACTCACCTTGATTGCTAGGTAAAACATTGGTTTAGTGGAATTCCTCTTCCTAGATTGTAAATTGGAGTGTAAAGTGCCAGGACAAATACACAAAATCTTGTGTCACATTACTTCTTGTTTAATTTAATTTTTATCTCTTATCAGAATAAATTTGATTACAATGTTGTGTTTGTTCTAGGTGTAAAGAAGCTGGTTCATTCATATGTATACATATATCTAATCAGGTTTAGTTTCTTTCGCATGTTGGTCATTAGAGAGAGTTGAGTAGACCTCCCTTGGCATCCAGTAGGTCCTTCCTGATAATATATTTTATGTGAATTATTAAATGCATGTTAACCCCAACATCCTAATTTTTCCATTCCTTTCACCTTTTTCAAAGTCTGTATGGGTCTTTCGCAGTGGAAATATATTCATGGGTATCAATTTTTAGATAACCCTAGTAAATGATGTCATCGGGTATTTGTCTTTCTTTTTGTGACTTACTTTACGTAGTATGATTACCCCTAGGTTCATCAGTGGTGATGGAAAAGGCATTGTTTCATCATTTCCATGGATAATATTCGATTGTGTACATGTACCACTTCTTTGCCCATTCATTTGTTTTTGAACATTTTGCTTGCATCCATGTCTGGCTATTGTAAGTACCGCTGAAGAGCATTTTTGGGTACCTGGGTATTTCTGAATTCTGGTGTTCTCGGGTTACAGGCCCATTAGTGTTTTGGCAGAATCACATAGTAGCTCAATTTTTACCTTTTAAAGGCACCTTCATTCTGTTCTGATTAGTGGCTGTTACCAGTTTACATCTCAGCAACAGCATATGAGTGTATCCATTCTCGGAAACCCATTCAGCATTTATCGTTTGCAGACATTTTTCTCTGATGGCCATTCAGACTATTGTGAGCTGATACCTTTTGGTAGTTTAAATTTGCATGTCCCTAATAATTTTTGATGTTGAACATTTTTTTCATGTCCTTAAAAAAAACACTGTGAGGAAATTTACCTCTCGAAATTGTCTTCTCCGGATTTTCTACTGTTTTGCATATTAATGTCCATTCCTGACGGCAAGATATTTTTTGAGGGCAGGTGTCATTTAAAGCCCTGCACTCCTTGTGAATATTAAGTGACCAATAGCACTGGGATTAAAGCTGACAAGGCGGCAGATTTCTACATTCCCAGCTTTGGTTACAAGGACAGGAGAGCCTTCCTTGAAGTTGTGGTCCTAGGTTGCAAATTGTAGTGGAATGTCCCAGGACAAACTCCCAAAAGCTTATGTCTCCTACTCACGTTTGTTTTATAAATTTATTTTATGTTTCTTATTGGAGTAAATTTTTTTAAACTAGATTCTTCCTCGATCTACAATTTCCCCTCTCTCCTTTACCTTTAATATTTATTTATTTATTTTTGGCTGTGTTGCGTCTTCATTTCTGTGCGAGGGCTTTCTCTAGTTGCGGCAAGCGGGGACCACTCTTCATCGAGGTGCGTGGGCCTCTCACTATTGTGGCCTCTCTTGTTGTGGAGCACAGGCTGCAGACGCGCAAGCTCAGTAGTTGTGGCTCATGGGCATAGTTGCTCCACGGCATGTGGGATCCTCCCAGAGCAGGGCTCGAACCCGTGTCCCCTGCATTGGCAGGCAGATTCTCAACCACTGCACCACTAGGGAAGCCCCTATTGGAGTAAATTTTATTAGAGTGTTGTGATTCTCTGGATGTACCAATTAGGATCAATTTTTCATACATATATCTGTTCATCATTGGATCCTGTTACCATGTAGGCTATTATAGAGTGTTGAGTAGAGCTCCCTTGGTATTTGGTAGGTGTTTGGTGATTATATAATTTATATATATTAATGATTATATGATTTGTATATTTTATATATTATAAGTTTATATACTTATAACATATATTAGTGTATGTATGTTAACCCCATAATCTTAATTTACTCATCCTCCCACCTTTCATTTTGGTTAACCATTAGTTTGTTTTATACGTCTCTGAGTGTCTTTTCCTTTGGAAATATGTTCATTGGTAGGAATCTTAAGATAACATCTATAAATTATATCATAGGATATATATCATACACTTTTGACTTCACATAATATGATTATTTCTAGACTCACCTGTAGTCGTGAAAACGACATTGTTCATTTTTCTGAAAGCTAATCTTCCATTAGGTACATGTACCACTTCTTCTTTGTCCATTCATCTGTTAACTGACATTTTTGCTGCTTCCATGTCCTGGCTATTTTCAGTATTACTTCAGTACAGGTTTGTCAGCGTGTGTCTTCTCGATTCGGCGTTTAGGTGATAGGCCCAGTGGTGGGTGTGTTGGATCGAATGACATCTCAATTTTTACTTTTAAACGCAGCTCCTTTCTGTTCTCATTACCGGATCTTACCACTTTACATCTCACAAGCAGCTAGAGGATACAGAGTTCTCTAAAACACCTTCAGCGTTTATTGTTTGTAGACTTTTGGCTGATGGTAGTTGACTTGCGTGAGTTGAAACCTTTTTGTAGGCTAGATTTACATGAGTCTAATAATTCCTGATGTTGAGCTTTTATCCATTTTCTTTTTTTATTTGAAAAATAGTGGGTAAAACTTACCTCTTCATTCTATCTCCTTGAAAAATTTGCCAGGTTTGAATTTTTTTGGCCATTCCATACCTCAGCACAAGTTTTGATGGCAGGTGTGCTTTAAAGCCCAGAGTGAGTCCTTGTGAATGTTAAGTGACGGTTACCTGTGGTTTTAAAGCCGCTCTTGTGGGATATGGCACAAGGCGACAGCATTCCTATGTTTCAATTCTGGGATTTTGGGCAACAGATCTTTCCTGGAAATAGTCTTTGTAGGCTGCAATTTAGAGTGGAATGTGTCAGGGCAAACGCCCAAGAGCTTATATATCCATAATTCTTGTTTGCTTTTTTTAAATTTAATTTTTATTAATTATAAGAGCAAATTTGAGAAAATTGTTGTGTGTGTTCTAGCTGAACAGAATCTGCATCACTATATCTATGTATAGATCTATTCATCTTTGGATCCTTTCCCATGTAGGTTATTACAGAGTGTTGAGAAGACCTCTCTTGGTATTCCATAGGTATTTTGTGATTATATATTTCATATGTATTACTACATGTCTGTTAAACCCCATATCCTAATTCATACATTCCTTACACCTTTCCATTTGGTTAAACATAATTTGGTTTTCTGAATCTATGAGTGTCCTTCTCTTGGAAATTATTTCATGGGTATCAACCTTCCGGTAACACCTATAAGTGATGTAATAGGATATCTGCCTTTCGGTTTCTTTCTTACTTCAGGTAGGGTGATAATCTCTAGATCCTTCTATGCTGGTGCCAACGGCACTGTTCCATGCTTTCCCATGGCTAATATTCCATTGTGTACATGGGCCACTTCTTCTTGGTGCATTTTTCTGTTGATGGACATTTTGGTTTCTTCCAGCTCTTGGCTATGGTACATGTTGCTGCAGTGAAGGATTGCCAGCCTGTGACTTTTTGATTCAGGTCTACTCAGCTGATAGACCCATCAGTGGGCCAACCAGATCACATAGTAGCTCAAGTTTTACCTTTAAACACACCTCCGTTTTGTTCTCTGTACTGGCTGTTACCAGGTTACATCCCATCAGCAGCTAGAGGGTACACAGTTCTCTAAAACCCCTTCAGCATTTATACTATGTAGACTTTTTTGCCGATGATCCTTCTGACGGCTGTGAGGGGAGCGTGTTTCTAGACCGGATTTGCATGGCTTTATTAATTCCTGACGTTGAGCGTTTTTCCATGCCTTTTTCTATAACAGAAAAAGAGACAGAATATAAAATGTGCATAAAATATGCCTCTTGAAATTGTCGTTTTGAAATATGGATGTCTTTTGAGATTTTTGCTCGATTTACGACCGAAGGATTGTTTTGAGGACAGGTGTCATTTACAGGCCTGCAATTATTATGACCATCAAGTAACCATTACAGCTGCAGTTAGAGCTGCTGTTGTGTGAAACGGCCACAAGGCGGCAGCAGTTCTCATTAACCAAATCTGGTTACTAGGGAAACAGAGCCTCAATGGAAGTCCTGTTCTAGGTTGCAAATTAGAATGGAATGGGCCAGGAAAAAGCCCCTTAAGTTTATATCTCACTAAATATTGTTCCTTTTTAAAATTTAATTTTCATTGTTTATCACAGCAAGTGTGATTACAATGTTTTGCTTGTTTTAGGTGTGCAAGGTGTGGTTGTTTTCCACATATACCTATTTCTTTTCTTCTTTGGATCCTTTTCCCATTTTAGGTTATGACACAATGTTGAGTAGTCTTCTCTTGGTATTCCGTAGGTCTTTGGTGATTATATACTTCACCTGTGTTTGTATATCTCTGTTAACTCTGACATCCTAATGTATCCAATCTTCACACCTTTCCATTGGTGAACCATAAGTTTCTTTAATGAATCTGTGATTGCCTTTCTCTGTGGAAATATCTTCACTGGTATCAACTTTTAGGTAACACCTATAAGTGATATCATAGGATACGTGTCTTTCGCTTTCTGACTTACTACAAGTTGCGTGATTACTTCTAGACTCATCTGTGGTGATGCAAATGGCATTGTGTCATTTTTTTCCTTGGCTAATATTCCATCTGTACGTGGACCAGTTTTTCTTTATCCACTCACCTGTTGATGGACTTTTGGGTTGCTTCCATGTCTTGGTTATTGTAACACTGCTGAAATGCACATTTGCCTGCCTGTGTCTTTCAACTATGTCTTCTTCGGTTATAGGCCCAGGAGAGGGCCTGTTGGATCATATGGTAGCAAAATGTTTACCTTGTAAAGGCGTCTCCATTCTGTTCTCATTAGTGGCTCTTACCAGGTTATGTTCCACTTAAATTTGAGGGTATGCCCTTGTCCACAACCCTTTCAGCATTTATTGTTTGTAGTTTTTCTGCTGATGTTTATTCTGACAGGTGTGAACTGACCTCTTTGAGGTTGGATTTGCATGTATCTCATAATCTCTTGAAATTGAACTTTCAGGCATGTCCTCTTTTTTTCAAGCTGTGAGTAGCGCTTACCTCTTCAAATGGTTTTCTTGAAGTATGTGTCACATTTTGAAATATTTTGGCCATTACCTCCCTGAAGACATTCTGAGGGCAGGTTTCATTTATAGCCCTCCAGTACTTGTGCATATGAAGTGACCATGAGCACAGGATTTACAGCTGCTGTTGCAGGTATAGGCCATTGGGCGGCAACATTTCTCCTTTCCCCATTCTGGGAATTACGGAAAGAGTCCTTCCTGCCAGTGGTGTTCCTCGGTTATATATTAGAGAGGAATGTGCCCGGACTAACCCCCAAAAGCTGATGTCTCCTTACTTAAGTTTGGCTTCTAAATTGAAATTATATATATTTTTTTATTGGAGTAATATTCCATTGTGTACATGGACCACTTCTTCTTTGTGCCTTCCTCTGTTGACAGACATTTTTGTTGCTTCCAAGTGTTGGCTGTGGTAAATATTGCTGGAGTGCAGGATTGCCACCCTGTGCCTTTTTGATTCTCATCCTCTCAGGTGATAGGCCCAGCAGTGGGTATGCTTGATTGAATGGTAGCTCAATATTTACCTTATCAAGGCACCTCCTTTGTGTTTTCATTACTGGTTCTTACCATGTCCCACTTAGAAACGAGGGTGTGCATTTCTCCACAACCCCTTCAGCATTTATTGTTTGCAGAATTTTTGCTGATGGCCATTATGACTGGTGTGAGCTGATAGGCTTTTGTAATTTGGATTTGCATGTCTTTAATAATTCCTTATGTTCAGCATTTTTCCATCCTTTGTTTTCTTTCTGTTACACAAAAACAGAAAAAAAGTGTGAGTACAATAAACCACTTGAAGTGGTCTTCAGGGAAGCCTGCCCTGTTTTGAATTTTTCGTCGATTTTTGACCCCAGGATTTTTTTGAGAACAGGTGACATTTACAGGCTTGTAATGAGTGTGAATATTTAGTGACCACTACTACTGGCTTTAAAGGTGCTGTTGGGGGAAACGGCCACAAGGCGGCAGCATTTCTCCGTTCCCAAAACTGGTTTCTAGGGCAGCACAGCCTTTCTGGAAGTCCTGTTCCCAGGTTGTAAATTAGAATGGAATGTGCTAGGAAAAAAACCCGTCAGTTAATATTCCATTATTTCTTGTTTGATTTTTTAGTCTTTTTAAATAAAGGTAATGTTTAGAATATTGTTTGTCCTAGGTGTATACAATCTGGTTCATTTCTATATTACATATATATATATATACATATATATATATATATACACACACACACACACACACACACATATGTAATATATTCATGTGCAGATACTCTTGCCATGTAATTTATTGCAGAGTGCTCCATTGACCTCCCTTGCTATATGGTCGGTCTGTTTGATAAATGTATTTTGTAGGTATTTGTACACATATGGTAACCCTAATCTTAATTTTCCATACCACCCACCTTTCATTTACATAAGAATAGTTTGTTTTCTAAGTCTGTGAGTTTCTTTCTCTGTGAAAGTGCTATCATTTTTGTCAGTTGTTAGATAATGCCTATAAGTGATATCATACTATATGTCTTATTCTTTCTGACTTACGTCATGTTCTGAGATTATATCTAGGCTCATAAATGGTGCCTCAACGAGCAGTGTTTCACTGTTTTCCATGGCTAATATTCCATTATGTACATGGACCACTTCTTCTTTATCCATTCAACCATTGATGGACATTTTGGTTGCTTCCGTGTCTTGGCTATTGTGAAAAATCCTGCAGTGAAGCCGTTGCAGCCTGTGCCTTCTCGACTCTGGTATTTTCAGGTGAGAGGCTCAGCGGTGGGCCTGCTGAATGGAATGCTGGCTCAATTTTTACTTTTAAACACAGCTCCTTTCTGTTCTCACTATTGGCTCTTACCACTTCACATCTCACAAACAGTTAGAGGGTACACAGTTCTCTAAAACCCCTTCAGCATTTATTGTTTGTAGACTTCTGGCTGATGGTAGTTGACGTGTGTGAGTTGAAATCTTTTTGTAGGCTAGATTTGCATGAGTTTGAAAATTTATGTTGTTGAGCTTTTATCCATTTTCCTTGATTTTAGAAAAATAATGAGTAAAATTTACCTCTTCCTACTATCTCCTTGAAAATTTTGCAGGTTGTGAATTTTTGAGGGTAGTTGTCCTTTACTGTCCTGAGTCCTTGTGAATGTTAAGTGACCGTTAGCTGTGGTTTTAAAGCCGCTCTTGGGAGCGGGAGTGGGAAACGGCCACAAGGCAGCTGCCTTTCTACATTTCCAACTCTGGGTTTTTGGGCAACAGAGGGTTCCTGGAAATCGTGTTTGTAAGCTGCAAATTAGAGCAGAATGTGCCACAGCAAACTCCCAAGAGCTTATATCTCCTTACTTCTTGTTTGTTTTATAAGTTTAATTTTTATTTATTATCACAGCAAATTGGATAAAAATAGTGTGTTTTTTCTAGGTGTACAGAATCTGGTTCATTATATCAATGTATCGATCTATTCATCTTCGGATCCTTTCCTGTGTAGGTTAATACAGAGTGTTGAGTACACCTCTTTTAGCATTCCATAGGTATTTTGTGATTATATATTTCATATGTATTACTACATGACTGTTAACCCCCATATCCTAATTCATACATTCCTTACACCTTTCCATTTGGTTAAACATAATTTTGTTTTCTGAATCTATGAGTGTACTTCTCTTGGAAAGTATTTCATGGGTATCAATTTTTAGGTAACACCTATAAGTGATGTCATGGAATATATGTCTTTCGTTTTCTTTCTTACTTCAGGTGGGGTGTTTATCTCTAGATCCTTCTATGGTGGTGCCAACAGCACAATTCCATTGTGTACATGGACCACTTCTTCTTGGTGCATTTTTCTGTTGATGGACATTTTGGTTTCTTCCAAGTCTTGGCTATGGTACATGTTGCTGCAGTGAAGGATTGCCAGCCTGTGTCTTTTTGATTCTGGTCTACTCGGGTGATAGGCCCATCAGTGGGCCTACCAGATCACATGGTAGCTCAAGTTTTACCTTTAAATGCACCTCCATTGTGTTCTCACTACTGGCTGTTACCAGGTGACATCCCACCAGCAGCTAGAGGCTATGCAGTTCTCTAAAACCCGTTCAACATTTATTCTCTGTAGACATTTTTGATGACGATCATTCTGACAGCTCTGAGGTGAATATTTTTGTAGACTGGATTTGCATGGCTTTATTAGTTACTGATGTTGAGCCATTTTCCTTGCCCTTTTTTTAACAAAAAAAAAAGAGAAAGGAAAAGAAAGAGAAGACAAAAGGAGCGAAAAATATGCCTCTTGAAATTGTTGTTTTAAAATGTGCATGTCTTTTGTCGTTTTAAAATGTGCACATCTTTTGAGTTTTTTGCTGGATTTATGACCCAAGGATTTGTTTAGAGGCCAGGTGTCATTTACAGGCCTGCAATTATTTAGAATATCAAGTGAGCATTAGCGCTGTGTGTTTTTTTAACACCTTTTTGGGGGTATAATTGCTTTAGAATGGTGTGTTAGTTTTTGTTTATAACAAATGAATCAGTTATACATATACATATGTTCCCATATCTCTTCCCTCTTGCATCTCCCTCCCTCTCACCCTCCCTATCCCACCCCTCCAGGCGGTCACAAAGCCCGGAGCTGATATACCTGTTCTATGCGGCTGCTTCCCACTAGCTATCTATCTTATGTTTGGTAGTGTATATATGTCCATGCCTCTCTCTCGCTTTGTCACAGCTCCCCCTCCCCCCTCCCCGTATCTTCAAGTCTGTTCTCCAGTAGGTCTGTGTATTTATTCCTGTCTTACCCCTCGTTTCTTCATGGCAGTTTTTCCCTTAAAATCCATATATATTTGTTAGCATACGGTATTTGTCTTTCTCTTTCTGACATACTTCACTCTGTATGACAGATCTAGGTCTATCCACCTCATTACAAATAGCTCAATTTCGTTTCCGTTTATGGCTGAGTAATATTCCATTGTGTATATGTGTCACATCTTCTTTATCCATTCATCCGATGATGGGCACTTAGGTTGTTTCCATCTCTGAGCTATTTTTTTTTCTTTTTTCTTTTTCTTTTACTTTGTGGTACGTGAGCCTCTCACCGCCGCGGCCTCTCCCGCTGCGGAGCACAGGCTCCGGACGCGCAGGCCCAGCGGCCATGGCCCACGGGCCCAGCCGCTCCGCGGCATGCGGGATCCTCCCGGACCGGGGCACGAACCCGTGTCCCCTGCATCGGCAGGCGGAATCCCAACCACTGCGCCACCAGGGAAGCCCCATCTCCGGGCTATTTTAAATAGAGCTGCAATGAACATTTTGGTACATGACTCTTTTTGAATTATGGTTTTCTCAGGGTATATGCCCAGTAGTGGGATCGCTGGGTCATATGGTAGGTCTATTTGTTGTTTTTTAAGGATCCTCCATACTGTTCTCCATAGTGGCTGTACCAATTCACATTCCCACCAGCAGTGAAGGAGTGTTCCCTTTTCTCCACACTCTCTCCAGCATTTATTGTTTCTAGATTTTTTGATGATGGCCATTCTGACTGGTGTGAGATGATATCTCATTGTAGTTTTGATTTGTATTTCCCTAATGATTAATGATGTTGAGCATTCTTTCATGTGTTTGTTGGCAGTCTGTATATCTTCTTTGGAGAAATGTCTATTTAGGTATTCTGCCCATTTTTGGATTGGGTTGTTGTTTTTATTGTTATTGAGCTGAATGAGCTGCTTTTAATTTTGGGGAATTAATCCTTTGTCTGTTGCTTCATTTGCAAATATTTTCTCCCATTCTGAGGGTTGCCTTTTGGTCTTGTTTATGGTTTCCTTTGCTGTGCAAAAGCTTTGACGTTTCATTAGGTCCCATTTGTTTATTTTTGTTTTTAATTCCATTTCTCTAGGCGGTGGGTCAAAAAGAATCTTGCTGTGATTTATGTCATAGAGTGTTCTGCCTATGATTTCCTCTAAGAGTTTGATAGAGTCTGGCCTTACATTTAGGTCTTTAATCCATTTTGAGCTTATTTTTGTGTATGGTGTTAGGGAGTGATCTAATCTCATACTTTTACATGTAACCCTCCCGTTTCCCCAGCACCACTTATTGAAGAGGCTGTCCTTTCTCCACTGTACATTCCTGCCTCCTTGATCAAAGATAAGGTGACCATATGTGTGTGGGTTTATCTTTGGGCTTTCCATCCTGTTCCATTGATCTATCTTTCTCTTTTTGTGCCAGTACCATACTGTCTTGATTACTGTAGCTTTGTCATATAGTCTGAAGTCAGGGAGCCTGATTCCTCCAGCTTCGTTTTTCGTTCTCAAGATTGCTTTGGCTATTCGGGGTATTTTGTGTTTCCATACAAATTGTGAAACATTTTGTTCTAGTTCTGTGAAAAATGCCAGTGGTAGTTTGATAGGGATTGCATTGAATCTGTAGATTGCTTTGGGTACTAGAGTCATTTTCACAATGTTGATTCTTCCAATCCAAGAACATGGTATATCTCTCCATCTATTTGTATCATCTTTAATTTCTTTCATCAGTGTCTTATAATTTTCTGCATACAGTTCTTTTGTCTCCTTAGGTAGGTTTATTCCTAGATGTTTTATGCTTTCTGTTTCAGTGGTAAATGGGAGTGTTTTCTTGATTTCACTTTCAGATTTTTCATCATTAGTGTATAGGAATGCAAGAGATTTCTATGCATTAATTTTGTATCCTGCAACTTTACCAAATTCATTGATTAGCTCTAGTAGTTTTCTGGCAGCATCTTTAGGATTCTGTATGTATAGTATCATGTCATCTGCAAACAGTGACAGCTTTACTTCTTCTTTTCCGGTTTGGATTCCTTTTCTTTCCTTTTCTTCTCTGATTGCTGTGGCTAAAACTTCCAATACTATATTGAATAAGAGTGGTGAGAGTGGGCAACCTTGTCTTTTCCCTGATCTTCGTGTAAATGCTTTCAGTTTTTCATCATTGAGGATGATGTTGGCTGTGGGTTTGTCATATATGGCCTTTATTATGTTGAGGAAAGTTCCTTCTATGCCTACTTTCTGCAGGGTTGTTATAAATGGGTGTTGAATTTTGTCAAAAGCTTTCTCTGTATCTATTGAGATGATCACACGATTTCTCTCCTTCAATTTGTTAATACGGTTTATCACATTGATTTGCGTATATTGAAGAATCCTTGCATTCCTGGAATAAACCCCACCTGATCATGGTGTATGATCCTTTTAATGTGCTGTTGGATTCTGTTTGCTAGTATTTTGTTGAGGATTTTTGCATCTATGTTCATCAGTGATATTGGCCTGTAGTTTTCTTTCTTTGTGACATCCTTGTGTGGTTTTGGTATCAAGGTGATGGTGGCCTCGTAGAATGAATTTGGGAGTGTTCCTCCCTCCGCTATATTTTGGAAGAATTTGAGAAGGATAGGTGATAGCTCTTCTCTAAATGTTTGATAGAATTCACCTGTGAAGCCATCTGGTCCTGGGCTTTTGTTTGTTGGAAGATTTTTAATCACAGTTTCAATTTCAGTGCTTGTGATTGGTCTGTTCATATTTTCTATTTCTTCCTGATTCAGTCTTGGCAGGTTGTGCATTTCTAAGAATTTGTCCATTTCTTCCAGCTTGTCCATTTTATTGGCATAGCGTTGCTTGTAGTAATCTCTCATGATCTTTTGTATTTCTGCAGTGTCAGTTGTTACTTCTCCTTTTTCATTTATAATTCTATTGATTTGAGTCTTCTCCCTTTTTTCGTGATGAGTCTGGCTAATGGTTTATCTATTTTGTTTATCTTCTCAAAGAACCAGCTTCTGGTTTTACTGATCTTTGCTATTGTTTCCTTCATTTCTTTTTCATTTATTTCTGATCTGATTTTTATGATTCTTTCCTTCTGCTAACTTTGGGGTTTTTTTGTTCTTTCTCTAATTGCTTCAGGTAGAAGATTAGGTTTTTTATTCGAGATGTTTACTGTTTCTTAAGGTGGGCTTGTATTGCTATAAACTTCCCCCTTAGAACTGCTTTTGCTGCAATCCATAGGTTTTGGGTCTTCGTGTCTCCATTGTCATTTGTTTCTAGGTATTTTGTTTTTTCCTCTTTGATTTCTTCAGTGATCACTTCACTATTAAATAGTGTATTGTTTAGCCTCCATGTGTTTGTATTTTTTAAAGATCTTTTCCTGTAATTGATATCTACTTTTATGGCGTTGTGGTCGGAAAAGATACTTGATGTAATTTCAATTTTCTTAAATTTACCAAGGCTTGATTTGAGACCCAAGATATGATCTATCCTGGGGAATGTTCCATGAGCACTTGAGAAAAATGTGTATTCTGTTGTTTTTGGATGGAGTGTCCTATAAATATCAAGTCCATCTTGTTTAATGTATCATTTAAAGCTTGTGTTTCCTTATTTATTTTCATTTTGGGTGATCTGTCCATTGGTGAAAGTGGGGTGTTAAAGTCCCCTACTATGAAAGTGTTACTGTCGATTTCCCCTTTTATGGCTGTTAGTATTTGCCTTATGTATTGAGGTGCTCATATGTTGGGTGCATAAATATTTACAATTGTTATATCTTCTTCTTGGATCGATCCCTTGATCATTATGTAGTGTCCTTCTTTGTCTCTTCTAGTAGTCTTTATTTTAAAGTCTATTTTGTCTGATATGAAAATTGCTACTCCAGCTTTCTTTTGGTTTCCATTTGTATGGATTATCATTTTCCACCCCTTACTTTCAGTCTGTATGTGTCTCTAGGTCTGAAGTGGGTCCCTTGTAGACAGCATATATAAGGGTCTTGTTTTTGTATCCATTCAGCCAATCTGTGTCTTTTGGTGGGAGCATTTAGTCCATTTACATTTAAGGTAATTATCGATATGTATGTTCGTATTCCCATTTTCTAAATTGTTTTGGGTTCGTTATTGTAGGTCTTTTCCTTCTCTTGTGTTTCTTGCCTAGAGAAGTTCCTTTAGCATTTGTCGTAATGCTGGTTTGGTGGTGCTGAACTCTTTCAGCGTTTGCATGTCTGTAAAGGTTTTAATTTCTCCATCAAATCTGAATGAGATCCTTGCTGGGTAGAGTAATCTTGGTTGCAGATTTTTCTCTTTCATCACTTTCAGTATGTCCTGCCACTTCCTTCTGGCTTGCAGAGTTTCTGCTGAGAGATCAGCTGTTAACCTAATGGGGATTCCCTTGTGCCTTATTTGTTGTTTTTCCCTTGCTGCTTTTAATACGCTTTCTTTGTATTTAACTTTTGACAGTTTGATTAATGTGTGTCTTGGCGTATTTCTCCTTGGATATATCCTGTATGGGACTCTCTGTGCTTCCTGGACTTGATTAACTATTTCCTTTCCCATATTAGGGAAGTTTTCAAGTACAATCTCTTCAAATATTTTCTCAGTCCCTTTCTTTTTCTCTTCTTCTTCTGGAACCCCTATAATTCGAAGGTTGGTGCGTTTAATGTTGTCCCAGAGGTCTCTGAGACTGTCCTCAGTTCTTTTCATTATTTTTTCTTTATTCTGCTCTGCAGTAGTTGTTTCCACTATTTTATCTTCCAGGTCACTTATTCGTCCTTCTGCCTCAGTTATTCTGCTTTTGACCCCATCTAGAGTATTTTTCATTTCATTTATTGTGCTGTTCATTGCTGTTTGTTTCATCTTAAGTTCTTCTATGTCCTTGTTAAATGTTTCTTGCATTTTGTCTATTCTATTTCCAAGATTTTGGATCACGTTTACTATCATTACTCTGAATTCTTTTTCAGGTAGACTGCCTATTTCCTCTTCATTTGTTAGGTCTGGTGCATTTTTTTCTTGCTCCTTCATCTGCGGTGTGTTTTTCTGTCTTCTCATTTTGCTTACCTTACTGTGTTTGGGGTCTCCTTTTTGCAGGCTGTGGGTTCGCAGTTCCTGTTGTTTTTGGTGTCTGTCCCCAGTGGCTAAGGTTGGTTCAGTGGGTTGTGTAGGCTTCTTGGTGGAGGGGACTAGTGCCTGTATTCTGGTGGATGAAGCTGGATCTTGTCTCTCTGGTGGGCAGGTCCATGTCTGGTGATATTTTGGGGTGTCTGTGGACTTATTATGATTTTAGGCAGCCTCTCTGCTAATGGGTGGGGTTGTGTCCCTGTTTGCTACTTGTTTGGCATAGGGTGTCCAGCACTGTAACTTGCTGTTCGTTGAGTGCAGCTGGGTGCTGGCATTGAGATGGAGATCTCTGGGAGATTTTCGCCATTTAATATTATGTGGAGCTGGGAGGTTTCTTGTTGACCAGTGTCCTGAAGTTGGCTCTCCCACCTCAGAGGCACAGCACTGACTCCTGGCTGCAGCACCAAAAGCCTTTCATCCACACAGCTCAGAATAAAAGGGAGAAAAATTAGAGAGAAAGAATCAGTAGAAGTAGGAAGAAAGAAAGAAAGGAAGGAAGGAAGGAAGGAAGGAAGGAAGGAAGGAAGGAAGGAAGGATGGATGAAAGAAAGAAAGAAGAAAAGAAGGAAAGAAAGAAAGGAGGGGGGAGGGAGAGAGGGAGGGCGGTGGGAGAAAGGAGGGAAGGAAGGAAGGAAACAAAGAAAGAAAGAAGATAAAGTAAAATAAAATAAAGTAAAATATAATAAAGTTATTAAATTAAAATATAATAATTAAGAAAATACGTTAAAAAGAAACAAAACGAATGGATAGAACCATAGGACAAATGGTGGAAGCAAAGCAGTACAGTAAAATCTCATACCGAAGCATACACATACACACTCACAAAAAGAGTAAAAGGGGAAAAAAATCATAAATCTTGCTCTCAAAGTCTACCTCGTCAATTTGGGATGATTTGTTGTCTATTCATGTCTTCCACAGATGCAGGGTACATCAAGCAGCTTTAATCTGCTGCTTCTGAGGCTGCTGGGAGAGATTTCCCTTTCTCTTCTTTGTTCTCACAGCTCCCAGTGGCTCAGCTTTGGATTTGGCTCCGCCTCTGCGTGTAGGTCGCTGGAGGGCTTCTGTTTTTTGCTCAGACAGGATGGGGTTAAAGGAGCCGCTGATTCAGGGGCTCTGGCTCACTCAGGCTGAGGGGAGGGAGGGACGTGGAATGCGAGGCGAGCCTGCAGCAGCAGAGGCCGGCGTGACATTGCACCAGCCTGAGGCCCGCCGTGCATTCTCCCAGGGAACTTGTCCCTGGATCCCGGGAACCTGGCAGTCGCGGGCTGCACAGGCTCCCTGGAAGGGAGGTGTGGATAGTGACTTGTGCTCGCACACAGGCCCCTTGGTGGCGGCAGCAGCAGCCTTAGCGTCTTCCTCCCATCTCTGGGATCCGTGCTTTTAGCCGCGGCTCACGCCTGCCTCTGGGATCTACGCTTTTAGCCACGGCTCGCGCCCATCTCAGGGGTCCATGCTTTTAGCCACGACTCGCGCCCATCTCTGGGGTCCGTGCTTTTAGCCACGGCTCGTGCTGGTCTCTGGAGTTCCTTTAAGCAGCGCTCTTAATCCCGTCTCCTCATGCACCAGGAAACAAAGAGGGAAGAAAAAGTCTCTTGCTTCTTCGGCAGCTCCAGACATTTTCCCGGACTCCCTCCCAGCTAGCCGTGGTGCACTAAACCCAACAGGCTGTGTTCACACAACCAACACCATTTCTCTCCCTGCGCTCTGACCAAAGCCCGCGCCTCAGCTCGCAGCCCCGCCCGCCCCTGCGGGTGAGCAGACAAGCCTGTCGGGCTGGCGAGCGCCGGTCGGCACCGATTCTCTGTGCGGGAATCTCCCCGCTTTTCCCTCCTCACCCCGTTGCTGTGCTTTCCTCCACAGCTGTGACACTCCCCCTTCCACCACCTGTAGTTTCCGCCTGCGAAGGGGCTTCCTAGTTTGTGGAAACCTTTCCTCCTTCACAGCTCCCTCCCACTGGTGCAGGTCCCGTCCCTATTCTTTTGTCTCTGTTTTTTCTTTTGCCCTACCCAGGTACATGGGGAGTTTCTTGCCTTTTGGGAGGTCTGAGGTCTTCTGCCAGCATTCAGTAGGTGTTCTGTAGGAGTTGTTCCACGTGTAGATGTATTTCTGGTGTATCTGTGGGGAGGAAGGTGATCGCCGCGTCTTACTCTTCCACCATCTTCCCCTCTGCTCTAGAGCTGTGTTTAAAGCTGCTGTTTTGAGAAATGTTCACAAGGCGGTAGCAGTTCTCCTTTACAAAATCTGGTTACTAGGGCAACAGAGCCTCAATGGAAGTCGTGTTGTAGGTTGTAAATTAGAATGCAGTGTGCCAGGAAAAAGCCCATTAAGTTTATGTCTCACTACTTCTTATTCATTTTTTTAATTTTAATTTTTTATCACAGCAACTTTGATAACAGTGTTTTGCTTGTGCTAGGTGTGTGAGATGTGGTCCTTTTACACATATACATATATCTATTCTTCTTCGGATCCTTTTCCCATGTAGGTTATGACATAATGTTGAGTAGTCTTCTCTTGGTGTTCCATAGGTGTTTGGTGACTATATATTTCACCTATGTTTGTATATCTCTGTTAAAACCAATATCCTAATATATACAGTCTCACACCTTTCCTTTGGTGAACCGTAAGTTTGTTTAATGAATCTGTGATTGCCTTTCTCTGTGGAAATATCTTCACTGGTATCAATTTTTAGGTAACACCTCTAAGTGATATCATAGGATATGTGTCTTTCGCTTTCTGACTTACTACAAGTTGCTTGATGACCTCTAGACTCATCTATGGTGCTGCAAATGGCATTGTGCTATTTTTTTCCTTGGCTAATATTCCATCTGTACGTGTACCAGTTCTTCTTTATCCACTCATCTGTTGATGTACTTTGTGTTTGCTTCCATGTCTTGGCTATTGTAATACTGCTGCAATGCAGATTTGCCCTCCAGTGTCTTTCTAATTCTGTCTTCTTATGTTATAGACCCAGGACTGGACCTCCTGGATCATATTGTAGCTCAATGTTTACCTTGTAACGGCACCTCCATTCTGTTCTCATTAGTGGCTCTTACCAGGTTAAGTCCCTCTTAAAGCTGAGGGTACGCACTTCTCCACAACCACTTCAGCATTTATTGTTTGTAGTTTTTTTGCTGATGGTTATGCTGACTGGTGTGAGCTGATACCTCTTTGTAGTTGGACTTGCACACGTCTCATAATCCCCTGAAATTGAATTTTCAGGCATGTCCTTTTTGTCTTCAAAGTGTGAGTACAACTTACAACTTCAAATTGTTTTCTTGAAGTATGTGCCACATTTTGAATTATTTTGGCCATTATACCCCTCAAGACATTTTGTGGGCAGGTTTCATTTACAGCCCTCCAGTACTTGTGCATATGAAGTGACTATTAGTACAGGTTTTAAAGCTGCTGTTGCAGGTAACGGCCAGAGGGCAGCAGCATTTCTGCTTTCTCCACTCTGGTAACTAGTGGAATAGACCTTCCTGCCAGTGGTGTTCCTTGATTATAATTTAAAGTGGAGTGTCCCCGCATAAACCCACAAAAGCTGATGTCTCCTTACTTATGTTTGTTTTTAAATTGAATTTACATTTTTTATTGGCATAATATTCCATTCTGTACATGGACCACTTCTTCTTTGTGCATTCCTCTGTTGATGGACATTATCATTGCTTCAAAGTGCTGGCAGTGTTAAATATGGCTGGAGTGCAGGATTGCCAGCCTGTGTCTTTTTGATTCTCATCCTCTCAGGCGATAGGCCCAGCACGGGTATGCTTGATTGAATGGTAGCTCAATGTTTACCTTTCGAGGCAGCTACATTGTGTTTTCATTAGTGGCTCTTACCACGTCCCACTTAGAACCGAGGGTACGCATTTCTCCACAACCCCTTCAGCATTTATTGTTTGCAGAACTTTTGCTGATGAGTATTTTGACTGGTGTGAGTTGATAGGTTTTTGTAATTTGGATTTGCATGTCTTTAATAATTCCTAATGTTCAGCATTTTTCCATGCTTTGTTTTCTTTCTGTTAAACAAAAACAGAAAAAAACTGTGATTACAATAAACCTCTTGAAATTGTCTTCTTGGAAGGTTGCCCTCTTGATTTTTTTGGTCAACTTTCGATGCCAGGATGTTTTTTGAGGGTAGGTGTCATTTACAGGACTGCAGTGAGTGTGAATATTTAGTGACCCTTAGCACTGGTTTTAAAGCTGCTGTTGTGGGAAACGGCCTCAAGTCTGCAGCATTTCTCCAACCACAAATCCGGTTATTAAGGGAAGCAGATCCTTTCTGGAAGTCATGTTACCAGGTTGTAAATTAGAATGCAATGTGCCAGGAAAAAAACCCCATAAGTTTATGTCACATTACTTCTTGTTCGTTGTTTGAATTTTTTTAATCAGGGTAATGATTAGAATATTGTTTGTCCTAGGTGACACAATCTGGTTCGTTTGTACATTATATTTATATATATGTATATGTGTATATATATAGATATATAGATATAGATATATAGATATAGATGTGCAGATCCTCCTCCCATGTAAATTATTGAAGAGTGTCCCGTAGACCTCCGTTTCTATATGGCCGGTCTTTTTGACATATGTATTTAATATGCATTTGTACACGTATGGTAAACCTGGTCTTAATTTATCCATTCCCTCCACCTTTCCTTTTAGATAAGCATAATTTGTTTTCTAAGTCTGTGAGTGTCTTTCTCTGTGGAAATATGTTCGTTTGGGTCAGTTGTCAGATAACGCCTATAAGTGATATCATAGGATATGTATTTTGCTTTCCGACTTACCTCACGTTCTGTGATGATCTCTAGGCTCATCTATGGTGTCTCAAAGAGCAGTGTTTCATTGTTTTCCAAGGTTAATATTCCATTGTGTACATGGACCACTTCTTCTTTATCAAATCATCTGTTGATGGACATTTTGGTTGCTTCCGTATCTTGGCTATTGTGAAAGTGGCTGCAGTGCAGCTGTTGCAGCCTCTGTCTTCTCGATTCTGGTCTTCTCAGGTGAGAGGCCCAACATTGGGCCTGCTGGATGGAATGGTGGCTCGGTTTTACATTTCTTTTGTGTGTGTGTGTGTGGTACAATGGCCTCTCACTGTTGCGGCCTTTCCCGTTGCGGAGCACAGGCTCTGGACGAGCATGCTCAGCGGCTATGCCTCACGGGCCTAGCCACTCCGCGGCATGTGGGATCTTCCCGGACTGCGGCACGAACCCGTGTCCCCTGCATCGGAAGGTGGACTCTCAACCATTGCACCACCAGGGAAGCCCCAGTTTTTACTTTTAAATGAGGTCCTTTCTGTTCTCATTATTGGCTGTAACCACTTTACATCTCACCAGCAGCTAGAGAGTACACAGTTCTCTAAAACCCTTTCAGCATGTATTGTTTGTAGACGTTTTGCTGATGGTAGTTGACGTGTGTGAGTTGAAACCTTTTTGTAGATTAGATTTGCATGAGTCTAATAATTCCTGATGTTGAGCTTTTATCCATTTTCCTTTCTTTTGAAGAAGAGTGTGCAAACTTATCTCTTCATACTATCTCCTTTAAACATTTGCATGTCTTGAATATTTTTGGTCATTCCCTAGCTCAGGACATTTTTTGAGGGCAGGTGTCCTTTACAGCCCTGAGTCTGTGAATGTTAAGTGACCATTAGCAGTGGGTTTAAAGCCGTTCTGGCCGCAAACGGCCACAAGGTGGCAGCATTTCTACATTTCCAACTCTGGGTTTTTGAGCAACAGAGCCTTCCTGGAAATCCTGTCAGTAGGCTGCAAATTAGGGTAGAATGTGCCAGGGCAACCCCCAAGAGCTTGTATCTCCTTACTCCTTGTTTGTTTTTTAAATTTAATTTTTATTTAGTATCAGAGTAAATTTGATAAAAATGTTGTGTGTGTTCTAGGTGTACAGAATCTGGTTCATTTTATGTATGTATCGATCTATTCATCTTTGGATCCTTTCCCATGTAGGTTATTACAGAATGTTGAGTAGATCTCTCTTGGTATTCCGTAGGTATTTGGTGATTATATATTTCATGTGTATTAGTACATGTGTGTTAATCCCCATATCCTAATTCATACCTTCCTTACACCTTTCCATTTGGTTAAACCTAGTTTTGTTTTCTGAATCTATGAGTGTCCTTCTCTTGGAAAGTATTTCATGGGTATCAATTTTTAGGTAACACCTATAATTGATGTCATAGGATATCTGTCGTTTGGTTTCTTTCTTACTTCAAGTTGGGTGATTATCTCTAGATCCTTCTATGGTGGTGCCAATGGCACTGTTCCATGCTTTTCCATGGCTAATATTCCATTGTGTACACGGACCACTTCTTCTTGGTGCATTTTTCTGTTGATGGACATTTTGGTTTCTTCCAAGTCTTGGCTATGGTACATGTTGCTGCAGTGCAGGATTGCCAGCCTGTGTCTCTTTGATTCTGGTCTACTCAGGTGATAGGCCCATCAGTGATCCTACCAGATCACATGGTAGCTCAATTTTTACCTTTAAACACACCTCCATTCTGTTTTCAGTACTGTCTGTTACCAGGTGACATCCCACCAGCAGCTAGAGGGTACAGAGTTCTCTAAAGCCCCTTCACCATTTATAAGTTGTAGACTTTTTTGCTGGTGATCATTCTGACGGCTGTGAGGTGAACGTTTTTGTAGACTGGATTTGCATGGCTTTATTAATTCCTGATGTTGAGCATGTTTCCTTGCCCTTTTTTAACAAAAAAAAAGAGAGGAAAAGAAAGAATACAAAATGTGCGTAAAATATGCCTCTTTAAATTGTCGTTTTGAAATATGCACGTCTTTTGAGATTTTTGCTCGATTTAGTGACCACAGATTTGTTTAGAGGGCAGGTGTCATTAACAAGCCTGGAATTATTTTGAATATCAAGTAACCATTATCGCTGGGTTTAGAGCTGCTGCTGTGTGAAACGACCACAAAGAGGCACAGTTCTCCTTTAACAAATCTGGTTATTAGGGCAACAGAGCCTTAATGAAAGTCGTGTTCTAGGTTGTAAATTAGAATGCAATGTGCCAGGAAAAAGTCCCTTAACTTTATATCCCACTACTTCTTCGTTTTTTAAATTTAATTTTCATTTTTTATCACAGCAAGTGTGACTACAATGTTTTGCTTGTTCTAGGTGTGCAAGATGTGGTGGTTTTACACATATATCTATTGTTCTTTGGATCCTTTTCCCATGTAGGTTATGACACAATGTTGAGTAGTCTTCTCTTGGTATTCTGTAGGTCTTTGGTGATTATATACTTCACCTGTGTTTGTATATCTCTGTTAACCCCGATATCTTAATGTATCGAATCCTCACACCTTTCCATTGGTGAATCATAAGTTTGTTTAATAAATCTGTGATTGCCTTTCTCTGTGGAAATATCTTCACTGGTGTCAATTTTTAGGTGACACCTATAAGTGATATCATAGTATATGTGTCTTTCACTCTGACTTATGACAAGTTGTGTGATTACTTCTAGACTCATCTACGGTGTTGCAAATGGCATTGTGTCATTTTTTTCCTTGGCTAATATTCGGTCTGTGCATGTACCAGTTCTTCTTTGTCCACTCATCTGTTGATGGAATTTTTGGTTGCTTCCACGTCTTGACTATTGTAATACTGCTGCAGTGCACATTTGCCTGCCTGTGTCTTTCCAATTCTGTCATCTTCGGTTTTAGACCAAGTAGTGGGCCCGCTGGATCATATGGTAGCCAATTGTTTACCTTGTAAAGGTACCTCCATTCTGTTCCATTAATGGCTCTTACCAGGTTACGTCCCATTTAAAGTTGAGGGTATGCACTTCTCCATAACCCCTTCAGCATTTATTGTTTGTAGTTTTTCTACTAATTTTTATTCTGACTGCTGTGAGCTGATACCTCTTTGTGGTTGGATTTGCATGTGTCTCATAATGCCTTGAAATTTAGCATTCAGGCATGTCCTTTTTTTTCTTCAAACTCTGAGTACAGCTTACCTCCTCAAATGGTTTTCTTGAAATATGTGCCACATTTTGAAATATTTTGGCCATTACCTCCCTGAAGACATTTTGAGGGCAGGTTTCATTTACAGCCCTCCAGTACTTGTGCATATGAAGTGACTATTAGTACAGGTTTTAAAGCTGCTGTTGCAGGTAACGGCCAGAGGGCAGCAGCATTTCTGCTTTCCCCACTCTGGTAACTAGGGAAACAGACCTTCCTGCCAGTGCTGTTCCTTGGTTATAAATTAAAGTGGAGTGTCCCCGCATAAACCCACAAAAGCTGATGTCTCCTTACTTATGTTTGTTTTTTAAATTGAATTTATATTTTTTATTGGCATAATATTCCATTCTGTACATGGACCACTTCTTCTTTGTGCATTCCTCTGTTGATGGACATTTTCATTGCTTCAAAGTGCTGGCAGTGTTAAATATGGCTGGAGTGCAGGATTGCCAGCCTGTGTCTTTTTGATTCTCATCCTCTCAGGCGATAGGCCCAGCATGGGTATGCTTGATTGAATGGTAGCTCAATGTTTACCTTTCGAGGCAGCTACATTGTGTTTTCATTACTGGTTCTTACCACGTCCCACTTAGAACCGAGGGTACGCATTTCTCCACAACCCCTTCAGCATTTATTGTTTGCAGAACTTTTGCTGATGAGTATTTTGACTGGTGTGAGCTGATAGGTTTTTGTAATTTGGATTTGCATGTCTCTAATAATTCCTAATGTTCAGCTTTTTTCCACACCTTTTTTTATTCTGTTAAGCAAAAACAGGAAAAAACCGTGAGTACAATAAACCTCTTGAAATTGTCTTCTTGGAAGGTTGCCCTCTTGATTTTTTCGGTCGATTTTCGATACCAGGATGTTTTTTGAGGGTAGGTGTCATTTACAGGACTGCAGTGAGTGTGAATATTTAGTGACCCTTAGCACTGGTTTTAAAGCTGCTGTTGTGGGAAATGGCCACAAGTCTGCAGCATTTCTCCATCCCCAAATCCGGTTACTAGGGCAGCAGATCCTTTCTGGAAGTCATGTTACCAGGTTGTAAATTAGAATGCAATGTGCCAGGAAAAAACCCCATAAGTTTATGTCACATTACTTCTTGTTTGTTGTTTGAATTATTTAAATCAGGGTAATGATTAGAATATTGTTTGTCCTAGGTGACACAATCTGGTTCATTTGTACATTATATTTATATATATGTATATGTGTATATATACAGATATATAGATATAGATATAGATATATAGATATAGATGTGCAGATCCTCCTCCCATGTAAATTATTGAAGAGTGTCCCGTAGACCTCCATTTCTATATGGCCGGTCTTTTTGACATATGTATTTAATATGCATTTGTACACGTATGGTAAACCTGGTCTTAATTTATCCATTCCCTCCACCTTTCCTTTTAGATAAGCATAATTTGTTTTCTAAGTCTGTGAGTGTCTTTCTCTGTGGAAATATGTTCGTTTGGGTCAGTTGTCAGATAACGCCTATAAGTGATATCATAGGATATGTATTTTGCTTTCCGACTTACCTCACGTTCTGTGATGATCTCTAGGCTCGTCTATGGTGTCTGAAAGAGCAGTGTTTCATTGTTTTCCAAGGTTAATATTCCATTGTGTACATGGACCACTTCTTTATCAATTCATCTGTTGATGGACATTTTGGTTGCTTCCGTATCTTGGCTATTGTGAAAGTGGCTGCAGTGCAGCTGTTGCAGCCTCTGTCTTCTCGATTCTGGTCTTCTCAGGTGAGAGGCCCAACATTGGGCCTGCTGGATGGAATGGTGGCTCAGTTTTACATTTCATTTCTTGGTGTGTATGGTACGATGGCCTCTCACTGTTGCGGCCTTTCCCGTTGCGGAGCACAGGCTCCAGACGCGCATGCTCAGCGGCTATGACTCACGGGCCTAGCCACTCTGCGGCATGTGGGATCTTCCCGGACTGGGGCACGAACCCGTGTCCCCTGCATCGGAAGGTGGACTCTCAACCACTGCACCACCAGGGAAGCCCCAGTTTTTACTTTTAAACGAGGTCCTTTCTGTTCTCATTATTGGCTGTAACCACTTTACATCTCACCAGCAGCTAGAGAGTGCACAGTTCTCTAAAACCCTTTCAGCATATGTTGTTTGTAGACGTTTTGCTGATGGTAGTTGACGTGTGTGAGTTGAAACCTTTTTGTAGATTAGATTTGCATGAGTCTAATAATTCCTGATGTTGAGCTTTTACCCATTTTCCTTTCTTTTGAAGAAGAGTGTGCAAACTTATCTCTTCATACTATCTCCTTTAAACATTTGCATGTCTTGAATATTTTTGGTCATTCCCTAGCTCAGGACATTTTTTGAGGGCAGGTGTCCTTTACAGCCCTGAGTCTGTGAATGTTAAGTGACCATTAGCAGTGGGTTTAAAGCCGTTCTTGCCGCAAACGGCCGCAAGGTGGCAGCATTTCTATATTTCCAACTCTGGGTTTTCGAGCAACAGAGTCTTCCTGGAAATCCTGTTAGTAGGCTGCAAATTAGGGTGGAATGTGCCAGGGCAAACCCCCAACAGCTTGTATCTCCTTACTCCTTGTTTGTTTTCTAAATTTAATTTTTATTTAGTATCAGAGTAAATTTGATAAAAATGTTGTGTGTGTTCTAGGTGTACAGAATCTGGTTCATTTTATGTATGTATCGATCTATTCATCTTTGGATCCTTTCCCATGTAGGTTATTACAGAATGTTGAGTAGACCTCTCTTGGTATTCCGTAGGTATTTGGTGATTATATATTTCATGTGTATTAGTACATGTGTGTTAATCCCCATATCCTAATTCATACCTTCCTTACACCTTTCCATTTGGTTAAACATAATTTGGTTTTCTGAATCTATGAGTGTCCTTCTCTTGGAAAGTATTTCATGGGTATCAATTTTTAGGTAACACCTATAATTGATGTCATAGGATATCTGTGTTTTGGTTTCTTTCTTACTTCAAGTTGGGTGATTATCTCTAGATCCTTCTATGGTGGTGCCAATGGCACTGTTCCATGCTTTTCCATGGCTAATATTCCATTGTGTACACGGACCACTTCTTCTTGGTGCATTTTTTCTGTTGATGGACATTTTGGTTTCTTCCAAGTCTTGGCTATGGTACATGTTGCTGCAGTGCAGGATTGCCAGCCTGTGTCTCTTTGATTCTGGTCTACTCAGGTGATAGGCCCATCAGTGATCCTACCGGATCACATGGTAGCTCAATTTTTACCTTTAAACACACCTCCATTCTGTTTTCAGTACTGTCTGTTACCAGGTGACATCTCACCAGCAGCTAGAGGGTACACAGTTCTCTAAAGCCCCTTCACCATTTATAAGTTGTAGACTTTTTTGCTGGTGATCATTCTGACGGCTGTGAGGTGAATGTGTTTGTAGACTGGATTTGCATGGCTTTATTAATTCCTGATGTTGAGCATGTTTCCTTGCCCTTTTTTTTAACACAAAAAAAGACAGAAAAAGAAAGAATACAAAATGTGCGTAAAATATGCCTCTTTAAATTGTCGTTTTGAACTATGCACGTCTTTTGAGATTTTTGCTCGATTTAGTGACCACGGATTTGTTTAGGGGGCAGGTGTCATTTACAAGCCTGGAATTATTTTGAATATCAAGTAACCATTATCGCTGGGTTTAGAGCTGCTGCTGTGTGAAACGGCCACAAAGAGGCACAGTTCTCCTTTAACAAATCTGGTTATTAGGGCAACAGAGCCTTAATGAAAGTCGTGTTCTAGGTTGTAAATTAGAATGCAATGTGCCAGGAAAAAGCCCCTTAACTTTATATCCCACTACTTCTTCGTTTTTTAAATTTAATTTTCATTTTTTATCACAGCAAGTGTGATTACAATATTTTGCTTGTTCTAGGTGTGCAAGATGTGGTGGTTTTACACATATATCTATTGTTCTTTGGATCCTTTTCCCATGTAGGTTACGACACAATGTTGAGTAGTCTTCTCTTGGTATTCTGTAGGTCTTTGGTGACTATATACTTCACCTGTGTTTGTATAGCTCTGTTAACCCCGATATCTTAATGTATCCAATCCTCACACCTTTCCATTGGTGAATCATAAGTTTGTTTAATAAATCTGTGATTGCCTTTCTCTGTGGAAATATCTTCACTCGTATCAATTTTTAGCTGACACCTATAAATGATATCATAGTATATGTGTCTCTCACTTTCTGACTTACGACAAGTTGTGTGATTACTTCTAGACTCATCTACGGTGTTGCAAATGGCATTGTGTCATTTTTTTCCTTGGCTAATATTCGGTCTGTGCATGTACCAGTTCTTCTTTGTCCACTCATCTGTTGATGGAATTTTTGGTTGCTTCCACGTCTTGACTATTGTAATACTGCTGCAGTGCACATTTGCCTGCCTGTGTCTTTCCAATTCTGTCATCTTCGGTTTTAGACCAAGTAGTGGGCCCGCTGGATCATATGGTAGGCAATTGTTTACCTTGTAAAGGCACCTCCATTCTGTTCCATTAATGGCTCTTACCAGGTTACGTCCCATTTAAAGTTGAGGGTATGCACTTCTCCATAACCCCTTCAGCATTTATTGTTTGTAGTTTTTCTACTAATTTTTATTCTGACTGCTGTGAGCTGATACCTCTTTGTGGTTGGATTTGCATGTGTCTCATAATGCCTTGAAATTTAGCTTTCAGGCATGTCCTTTTTTTTCTTCAAACTGTGAGTACAGCTTACCTCTTCAAATGGTTTTCTTGAAATATGTGCCACATTTTGAAATATTTTGGCCATTACCTCCCTGAAGACATTTTGAGGGCAGGTTTCATTTAGAGCCCTCGAGTACTTGTGCATATGAAATGCCGATTAGCACAGGTTGTAAAGCTGCTGTTGCAGGCAACGGCCATTTGGCGGCAACATTTCTGCTTTCCCCATTCTGGTAACCAGGGAAACAGACCTTCTTGCCAGTGGTGTTCCTCTTTTATACACTAGAGGTGAATGTGCCTGGATAAACCCCCAAAGGGTGATGTTGCCATACACTAAACTGTAACCAAAACCGTACCCGTTCCCTAACCCTAACCCTAACCCTTACACTGAGCTGTGCCATAATAATAACCCATACACTAACACTAACACGTACCCTAACCCTAACCCTAAACCTTATACTTACCCAAGTCCTAATAGTAACACGTACACTAACAGTAACACTAACCCTAACAGGTACCCTAAACCTTTGTCGTACCCTAGACAGTGACCTAATCTGTACCCTTTCCCTAATGCTAAACCTAACCCTAAACCATCCCCTAACCCACAACCTAATCCTAACCCGTATACTAACACTAACCCACACCCTAATATGGATTCTAACCAAACCCGTTGTCATACACTAACTGGTACCATAAGCTGTATCCATTCCCTAACGCTAATCCTAACCATAACCCTAACCCTAAATCATACCGTAACCCGTACCCTGATCCTAACCCGTACCTTGGCGGGGGAACCGTATATCACACTGTCACCATAGAAAAACCTACAGACACTGCAGTGACGGTGGCCAATAAGACCGGCTGGACTCCTCGCTACTTCAAAATTTCTTGTGACTCTGGGACTAATGGAATACAGAAGAAGACATCATCTAAGTCTAATACAGAATACCATGTCCTGGTGGATGGTAGAATGACCATCAGTGTGTAGGAATTAGGAACTACTGGATGTATATTCTCAGGTGCTTCACTGACCTGACATCCTTTACCAAGTACCCAGTAGCCCACAGGGCTCTCATGGTCAGGCCGCTCCCAGGATTTGGAGCTCACCTGGGCAGATACCCAGCAGCTCATGGGGCTCTCATGGTCAGGCCCCTCCCAGGATATGGAGCTCACCTGTGCAGATACCCAGCAGCCCATGGGGCTCTCGTGGTCAGGCCCCTCCCAGGATATGGAGCTCAGCTGTGCAGGTACCCAGCAAGACTGAGCACACAGGAACCGTGCACATAGCCCCCATTGCAGAGCACCCCCAGCTCACCTGTCACTCAGGGCTGACACAGAGCACCTCAGAGCACGACTTGAACTAACAAACAACAGCTCCAACAGGTCTGTGACACTGGGCGTCACTCTGTGCGGCCTCCCTCCACCTGGTCTTCCAGAGACTTCCACTGCAGCCAGGGCACCAGGCCTCTGTTTCCACCCACCACCCCTCGTCTCCCTGAATACTGGGTTCCTCTCATTAGGAGAGGGTCTTCTTGAAGTTGTCTCCCACTCATGGGCCAGATAAAATGATTAGAAAACAAGCCAGAGCTGCAGCCCCTTGTCTATCCTGACCCTCAGGAGCCCACACCTGTTCCTTGGACCTGGTCGGTTCATCAAGGTCCATTTTCTGCTGCTGTGAGCCCCAGAGGGGCGAGGATTGGCTGACCTGGGCAGCCTGACCGTGCCGGCCAGCCCTCTCCAGGTGTGCCTGGTTTGAGGTCAATATAAACACCGCTCCAGGCAGCAAGAGCCCCTTCAGTTGTGTCTGACGCCATTTTCTCTGCCCCGTCAGCAGTGTCGGGGCTGGGCTGGTGGGAGGGAGTGAGGGGCCACGGTTTTTAGGGTGGCCCGGTGTGAGTGGGGCTCTGCTGGGCTTTCTGCAGGAGTTGCCAAGCTGCCAACTGCTAAAGAAGAGGATGTGTCACCCATATCTGCTGCTGAAATTTCTCCCCAGGCAGAGGTGAGTAAGGAAAAAAGCAGTGGGGGCTGGGACAGGAGGGGTATCTCAGGCAGGGAAATGGAAAGCTTCCAGAAGTGCGCCCGGGGCCAGGACCATCCTGGTTGGCCTGTAGGCACCAAGTCGGCCTGGGTGCTGTCGCTGGTGTGGCTCCATGGCCCTTCCTCTAGGCTTTCAAGTCCTTGCACAGATTCAGGTGTTTTACCTGGGAACTGTGGGAACAGTTCAGCAGCAGCTGGCCTGGAGCTCAGCTCACGTTTACTCAGAGATGCCTCAGCACAGTCCCCCAGCTTTGCAATGAGGACACTCCTTGCAGGGTGGGGGGGCGCTGCTGGCTTCATGGGAGACGATTACCCACCTCTGACCAACTTCAGGATTCTTTAACTTTGGAGCAAGTGCCCTGATAGGGTTTTCCTGTTTATAACTGGTGGGTTCTGCTTTTTTTTTTTCTTTTTGGGTTCAATGTAGGTTTTATTCCTCTTTTTCGTATTTATAGATAGAAGCATGGAAATAATTCATTCATATAAATACATGTATGGGAATGGAAGAACTATTTTTCTGTTTTACTTTTTGTATGTTTATTTATTTTTTTAATTTTTAATTTTATTATTATACAGCAGGTTCTTTCTGGTTATCGATGTTATACATATGGGTGTATATAAGTCAATCCCAAACTCCCAATTCATCCCAGCACTACCCCCCCACGGCTTTCCCCCCTTGGTGTCCATACGTTTGTTGTCTACATCTGTGTCTCTATTTCTGCCCTGCAAACCAGTTCATCTGTTCCATTTTTCTTGGTTCCACATATATGCATTAATATACAATATTTCTTTTTCTCTTTCTGTCTTATTTCACTCTGTATGACAATCTCTAGGTCCATCGACGTCTGTACAAATGACCCAATTTCATTCCTTTTTATGGCTGAGTAACATTCCATGTTATATATGTACCACATCTTTATCCATTCGTCTGCCTGTGTGCATTTAAGTTGCTCCCATTACCTGGCTATTGTAAATAGTGCTGCAATGAACATTGTGGTGAATGTGTCTTTTTGATTTATGTTTTTCTCTGGGTATATGCCCAGTAGTGGGATTGCTGGATCATATGGTAATTCTATTTTTAGTTTTTTAAGGCACCTCCATATTGTTCTCCATATTGACTGTATCAATTTACATTCCCACCAATAGTGGAAGAGGGTTCCTTTTCTCCACACCCTCCCCAGCATTTATTGTTTGTAGATTTTCTGATGATGTCCATTCTAACAGGTGTGAGGTGATACCTCATTGTAGTTTTGATTTGCATTTCTCTAATAATTAGTGATGTTGAGAAACTTTCCATGTGCTTCTTGGCCATCTCTCTTCTTGGAATCAATGTCTATTTAGATCTTCTGCCATTTTTGTATTGGGTTGTTTGGTTTTTTTAATATTGAGCTGCATGTGCTGTTTATATATTATTGGAGATTAATCCTTTGTCTGTTGATTCATTTGCAAATATATTCTCCCATTCTGAGGGTTGTCTTTTCGTCTTGTTTTTACTTTCCTTTGCTTTGCAAAAGCTTTTATGTTTCCTTAGTTCCCATTTGTTTATTTTTCTTTTTTATTGCATTACTCTAGGAGGTGGATCAAAAAAGATCTTGTTGTGATTTATGTCAGAGTATTCTTCCTATTTTTTCCTCTAAGAGTTTTATACTGTCCGGTCTTACATTAAGGTCTCTAATCCATTTTGAATTTATTTTTCTGTATGGTGTTAGGGAGTATTCTAATTTCATTCTTTTACATGTAGCTGCCCATTTTTCCCAGAACCACTGATTGAAGAGACTGTCTTTTCTCCATTGTATAGTCTTGCCTCCTGTGTCATAGATTATTGACCATTGGTATGTAGGTTTATCTCTGGGCTTTCTTTCTTTTTTCATTTTACAACTTTATTGGAGTATAATTGCTTTACAATGATGTGTTAGTTTCTGCTGTATAACAAAGTGAATCAGCTATACATATACCACCATATCCCCTCCCTCTTGCATCTCTCTCTCACTGTCTCTATCCCACCACTTTAGGTGTTCACAAAGCACTGAGCTGATCTCCCTGTGCTATGTGGCTTCTTCCCAGTAGCTATCGATGTTACATTTGGTAATGTATATATGTCCATGCCACTCTCTCACTTTGTCCCAGCTTACCCTTCCCCCTCCCCGTGTGCTCAAGTCCTTTCTGTACGTCTGTGTCCTTAATCCTGTCCCACCCCTACGTTCTTCATAAACTTTTTTTTCTTTAGACTCCATATATCTGTGTTAGCACACGCTATTTGTTTTTCTCTTTCTGACTTACTTTACTGTGTAGGACAGTCTCTACGTCCATCCATCTCACTACAAATAACTCAGTTTTGTTTCCTTTTATGGCTGAGTAATATTCCATTGTATATATGTGCCAGATCTTCTTTATTGATTCATCAGTCGATGGACACTTAGGTTGCTTCCATGTCCTGGCTATTGTAAATAGAGCTGCAATGAACATTGTTGAACATAACTCTTTTTGAATTATGGTTCTCTCAGGGTAAATGCCCAGGAGTTGGATTGCTGGGTCGTATGGTACTTCTATTTTTAGTTTTTTAAGGAACCTCCATACCGTTCTCCCTAATGGCTATATCAATTTACATTCCCACCAACACTGAAAGAGTGTTCCCTTTTCTCCAATAAATGCCTCTGCAGCAATTATTTTTTGTAGATTTTTTGATGATTGCCATTCTGACTGCTGTGAGTGATACCTCACTGTAGTTTTGATTTACATTTCTGCAATGATTAGTGATGTTCAGCATCCTTTCATGTGTTTGTTGGCAACCTGTATATCGTCTTTGGAGAAATGTCTATTTAAGTCTTCTGTCCATTCCTGGATTGGGTTGTTTGTTTTTGTGATATTGAGCTACATGAGCTGCTTGTAAATTTTGGAGATTAATCCTTTGTCATTTGCTTCATTTGAAAATATTTTCTCCCATTCTGAGGGTTGTCTTTTCGTCTTCTTTATGTGTTTCTTTGCTGTGCAAAAGCTTTTAAGTTTCATTAGGTCCCATTTGTTTATTTTTGTTTTTATTTCCATTTCTCTAGGAGGTGGGTCAAATAGGATCTTGCTGTGATTTATGTCATAGAGTGTTCTGCCTATGTTTTCTTCTAAGAGTTTAATAGCGTCTGGTCTTAACATTTAGATCTCTAATCTATTTGGAGTTTATTTTTGTGTATGGTGTTATGGATGTTCTAATTTCATTCTTCTATGTGTAACTGTCCAGTTTTCCCAGCACCACTTCCTGAAGAGACTGTCTTTTCTCCATTGTTTATCCTTGCCTCCTTTGTCATAGACGAGTTAGCCATAGGTATGTAGGTTTATCTCTGGGCTTTCTATCCTGTTCTGTTGATCTATATTTCTGTTTTGGTGCCAGTACCATATAGTCTTGATTACTGTAGCTTTGTAGTATAGTCTGAAGTCAGGAAGTCTGATTCCTCCAGCTCTTTTAATTTCCCTCAAGACTGATTTGGCTATTCGAGGTGTTTTGTGTCTCCTTACACATTTTAAGGTTTTTTTGGTCTAGTTCTGTAGAAAACGCCACTGATAATTTGATAGGGATTGCATTGAATCTGTAGATTGTTTTGGGTAATATAGTCATTTTCACAATATTGATGCTTCTAATCCAAGCATATGGTTAATACTCCCATCTGTTTATATAATCTTTGATTTCTTTCAGCACTGTGTTATAGTTTTCTAAGTATAGGACTTTCACCTCCTTAGGTAGTTTCATTCCTACATATGTTATTCTTTCTGTTGCAATGGTGTATGGGATTGTTTCCTTAATTTCTCGTTCTCATCTTTCATTGTTAGTGTAGAGGAATGCAAGAGATTTCTGTGCATTAATTTTGTATCCTGCAACTTTACCAAATTCATTGATTAGCTCTAGTAATTTTCTAGTGTCATCTTTAAGATTCACTATGTGTAGTATCATGTCATTTGCAAACAGTGAAAATTTTACTTCTTTTCCAATTTGTATTCCTTTTATTTCTTTTTTTCTCTGATTGCTGTGTCTAGGCCTTCCAAAACTATGTTGAATAATACTGGTGAGAGTGGACATCCTTGTTTTGTTCCTGATCTTAGAGGAAATTCTTGTAGTTTTTCACCATTGAGAATGATGTTTGTTGTGGGTTTGTCATATATGACCTTTATTATGTTGAGGTAGATTCCCTCTATGTTCACTTTCTGGAGAATTTTTAATCATATATGGGTGTTGAATTTTGTCAAAATTGTTTCCTGCTTCTATTGAGATGATATTTTTATTTTACAATTTGTTAATATGGTGTATCACATGGATTTGTGTATATTGAAGAACGCTCGCGTTCCTGGGATAGACCCCACCTGATCATGGTGTGTGATCCTTTTAATGTGTTGTTCAATTCTGTTTGCTAGTATTTTGTTGAGGATTTTTACATCTATATTCATCAGTGATATTGGTCTCTAATTTTCTTTTTCTGTAGTATCATTGTCTGGTTTTGGTATCAGTGTGATGTGAATGAGTTTGGGAGTGTTCCTTTCCCTGCAAATTTCTGAAGAGTTTGAGAAGGTTGGGTGTTAGCTCTTGTCGAAATATTTGATAGAATTCACCTCTGATGCCATCTGGTTCTGGACTTTTGTTTGTTGGAAGATTTGTCATCACCGTTTCAATTTCATTACTTGTGATTGGTCTATTCATATTTTCTATTTATTCCTCTTTCAGTCTTGGAAGGTTATACCTTTCTAAGAATTTGTCCATTTCTTCCAGGTTGTCCATTTGATTGGCATAGAGTTGCTTGTAGAAGTCTCTTAGGATGCTTTGTATTTCTGTGGTGTCTGTTGCAACTTCTCCTTTTTCACTTCTAATTTTATTGATTTGAGTCCTCTCCCTCTTTTCCTTGAGTCTGGCTAACGATTTTTCATTTTTGTTTATCTTCTCAAAGAACCAGCTTTTAGTTTTATTGATCTTTGCTATTGTTTTCTTTGTTTCTATTTCATTTATTTCTGCTCTGATCTTTATGATTTCTTTCCTTCTACTAACTTTGGGTTTCTTTCTTCTTTCTCTAATTCCTTTAGGTGTAAGGTTAGATTGTTTATTTGAGAGTTTTCTGGTTTCTTGAGGCAGGCTTGTATTGCTATAAACTTCCCTCTTAGGACTGCTTTTGCTGCATCCCATAGGTTTTGGATCATCATATTTTTGTTGTCATTTGTCTCTAGGTTGTTTTTGATTTCCTCTTTTCTTTCTTCAGTGGTGTCTTGGTTATTTAGTGACGTATTGTTGAGTCTCCATGTGTTTCTGTTTTTTACATATTTTTTCCCTGTAATTGATTTCTAATCTCATAACCTTGTGGTCAGAACAGATGCTTGATATGATTTCAGTTTTATGAAATTTCCTGAGGCTTTGTTTGTGACCCAAGATGTGATCTATCCTGGAGAATGTTCTGCGTGAAGTTGAGAAGAACATGTAATCTGCTGTTTTTGGATGGAATGTCCTATAAATATCAATTAAATCTATTTGGTCTCTTGTGTCATTTAAAGTTTGTGTTTCCTTATTAATTTTCTGTCCGGATGATCTCCATTGGTGTAAGTAAAGTGTTAAAGTCCCCTGCTATTATTGTGTTACTGTCGATTTTGTCTTTTATAGCTGTTAGCAGTTGCCTTATGTATTGAGGTGCTCCTATGTTGGGTACATATATATTTATAATTGTTATGTCTTCTTTTTGGATTGATTCCTTGATCATTATGTAGTGTCCGTCCTTGTCTCTTGTAACACTCTTTATTTTAAAGTCTATTGTATCTGATATGAGTATTGCTACTCCAGCTTTCTTTTGATTTTCATTTGCATGGAATATCCTTTTCCATCCCCTCACTTTCAGTCTGTATGTTTCCCTAGGTCTGAAATGGGTCTCTTATAGACTGCATATATATGGATCTTGTTTTTGTATCCATTCAGCAAGACTGTGTCTTTTGTTTGGAGCATTTAATCCATTCACATTTAAGGTAAATATTGATATGTATATTCCTATTACTGTTTTCTTAATTGTTATGTGTTTGTTTTTGTAGATTCTTTTCTTCTGTTGTGTTTCCCACTTAGATAGGTTCCTTTAGCATTTGTTGTAGAGCTGGTTTGGTGGTGCTGAGTTCTCTTAGCTTTTGCTTGTCTGTAAAGCTTTTGATTTCTCCATTGAATCTGAATGAGATCTTGCTGGGTAGAGTTCTTTTGGTTGTAGGTTCTTCCCTTTCATCACTTTAAATATATCAGCCAACTCCCTTCTGGTTTGTAGAGTTTCTGCTGAGAAATCAGCTGTTAACCTTATGGGAGTTCCCTTGTATGTTGTCATTTTTCCCTTGTGCTTTCTATAATTTTTCTTTGTCTTTGATTTTTGTCAGTTTGATTATCATGTGTCTCGGCATTTTTCTCCTTGGGTTTATCCTGCCTGGGACTCTCTGTGCTTTCTGGACTTGGGTGGCTACTATTTCCTTTCCCGTGTTAGGGAAGTTTTCGACTATAATCACTTCAAATACTTTCTCGGGCCCTTTCTCTCTCTCTTCACCTTCTGGGATCCCTATAATGCAAATTTTGTTGCATTTAATGTTATCCCAGAGGTCTCTTAAGCTGTCTTCCTTTCTCTGCATTCTTTTTTCTTTATTCTTTTCTGCAGCAGTGAATTCCACCTTTCTGTCTCCAGGCCAGTTATCCGTTCTTCTGCCTCAGTTATTCTACTATTGATTCCTTCTAGTGTTTTTTTTTTTTTTTTTTTTTTTTGCGGTACGAGGGACTCTCACTTTTGTGGCCTCTCCCGTTGTGGAGCACAGGCTCTGGATGTGCAGGCTCAGCGGCCATGGCTCACGGGCCCAGCCGCTCCTTGGCATGTGGGATCTTACCAGACCAGGGCACGAACCCATGTCCCCTGCATCGGCAGGTGGACTCTCAACCACTGCGCCACCGGGGAAGCCCCCTTCTAGTGTATTTTTCATTTCAGTTATTGTATTGTTCATCTCTGTTTGTTGGGTCTTTAATTCTTCTAGGTCTTTGTTAACTATTTCTTGCATCTTCTCTATCTTTGCCTCCATTCTTTTTCCAAGGTCTTGGATCATCTTCACTATCATTATTATGAATTCTTTTTCTGGAAGGTTGCCTATCTCCACCTCATTGAGTTGTTTTTCTGGGGTTTTATCTTGTTCCTTCATCTGGTACAAATTCCTCTGCCTTTTCATTTTGTCTATCTTTCTGTGAATGTGGTTTTCCATCCACAGGCTGAAGAACTGTAGTTCTTCTTGCTTCTGCTGTCTGCTCTCTGCTGGATGAGTCTATCTTAGAGGCTTGTGCAGCATTCCTGATGTGAGGGAGTGGTGGTGGGTAGAGCTGGGTGTTGCTCTGGTGGGCAGAGCTCAATAAAACTTTAATCCACTTGTCTGTTTTGCATGGGGCAGAGTTCCCTCTCTGTTTGTTGTTTGGTCTGAGGCGACCCAGAACTGTGGCCCACCTGGCTCTTTGGTGGGGCTACCTGTGGACTCTGGGAGGGCTCATGCTAAGGAGGACTTCCCAGAACTTCTGCTGCCAGTGTCCTTGTCCGCACGGTGAGCCCCAGTCACCCCCCGCCTCTGCAGGAGACCCTCTAAAACTAGCAGGTAGGTCTGCTCAGTCTCCTATGGGGTCACTGCTCCTTCCCTTGGGTCCTGATGTGCACACTACTGTGTGTGTCCTCCAAGAGTGGAGTCTCTGTTGTGACTCTACGTCTCTGAGTGGGGTTGAGACTCTGAGACTGAGTGGAGTCTCACAGACTCTGTGTCCTATGAAACTTCGATGCTTTGTGGTTCTAGAAATCCTATAGGAGACGGTCCACAGCAGGTGAAGCTAATGCTGTTGGTGGAGGTGGTGAAGCCAAAGATCTGCAGTTCAGACTAAAGGTGCCAATGTACATTCAGGACAAAACAATCTCATGTGAATGTAGTTCAGGCAGGTTTAACATAAATAGAGTCAGGTTAATGCCTAACATCTTCTATCTTGTGCCTCCCCTCAGGGACCCCCTCCTCAGTTCCTGAGGCTCCTGTAACTCATGTACAGTGGAAGGGAGACTGGGCTCTGTCCAGTCTGAGCCCTGAGTTACCCTGTGTGTAGCTTAGGATACTTTGTATTTCTGTGGTGTCTGTTGTAACATCATCGCTTTCATTTCTGATTTATTTGGGCCCTCTCTTTTTTAAAAACACATACTACTATTGTCTTTTATTCTTTACAGAAGCTAAAAAAATGTTTGATCTATTACCCTTACTCTATGTATAGGTTTTTCAGTGAGATTTTTACTTTTGTTTGTTTTCTTATTACTATCAATAATTAGTGAGGCTTCTTTTAAGCTTAAGTAAATTACTTCAACATTACATATAAGGCTGGTTTATTAATGATGAACTCTTTTAGCTTTCGCTAGTCCGGGAAACTCTTGACCTCTCCTTCAATTCTTTCTTTCCTCCATGAATTTATTTATTTATTTTTGGCTGTATTAGGTCTTCATTGCAGTGCATGGGCTTTTCTCTAGTTGTGGCAAGTGGAGGCTACTCTTCGTTGTGGTGCATGGGCCATTGTGGTGCATGGGCTTCTCATTGCAGTAGCTCTTCTTGTTGTGCAACATGGGCTCTAGGTGCTCAGGCTTCAGTAGTTGTGGCTAGCAGGCTCAGTAGTTGTGTCTCATGGGCTCTAGAGCACAGGCTCAGTAGTTGTGGCACACAGGCTTAGTTGCTCTGTGGCATGTGGGATCTTCCTGGATCAGGGCCCGAACCCGTGTCCCCTGTATTGGCAGGCAGATTCTCAACCACTGTGACATCAGGGAAGCCCTGTCCTGCAATTCTGAATAATAATTTTGCTTGTAGAGTATTCCTGTTGTAGACTTTTTCTTTTTAGCCCATTGATTATATCCTATCATTCCTTCCTAGTTTGAAAATTGTGCTGAGAAGTCATCTGACAGTCTTATGGGAATACCTTGAACATAACTAGACCCTTTTATTTCACTGCCTCTGTGATCACTCTTTAAATTTTTGGAGCTTTATAATATGTCTTGGTGTGGACCTGTTTGTCTTCATCTTGTTTGGAACTCTGTTTTTCCTGGACCTGGATGTGTGTTTCCTTCCCCAGGTTAGGAAAGTTATCAGTTCCTCTATCCTCCAATAAGTTATCTGCCCGTTTCTCTCTTCTCCTCGTTCTGGGGCCCCTGTAATGCTCATGTTAATACTCTTGATGTTGTCTCAGAGGTCCCTTTACGTATACTCTTAATTGCTTTTACTTTGTGCTGTTCAGTTTGGGTGATTTTCACTACTCTGTTTTCCATTTCACTGATCTGTTCTTCTGTATCATACAGTATAATGTGGTTTCTCTCATGTACATGTGTGTGTGTTTTAATCTCTTTTATTGTATTGTTCACTGTTTTGTTCTTTTTGACATGTTATTACTCTGTTGAAATTCTCACTATGTCTATCTATTCTTCTCCTGACTTGGGTGAGCGTCTTTATAATCATTACTGTGAACACTTCTTTTTATCGGGTAGAATGCTTATCCCTGTTTTATTCAGTTCCTTTTTCTGATGTCGTGTCTTGTTACTTCATTTGTAACATATTCCTCTATTTCCTTATGCTTCCTAAGTCTCTGTACATCTTTATTCATTAGGTTCAGGTTGTTACATTCCCGGGTCTCAGGGAAGTGGCCTTATATAGGAGATGACTGATAGGGCCCAGCAGCACATTGTCCTCTGGCCAGCAGAGCCACATGCTCCAGGGGTGTTCCCTGTGTGGGCTGCACACACCTTTCTCTTACGGCGGGGCCAACTGCTGTAGACAAGCTGGTAGGTGGTATTGGACCCTGGCCTAAATGGCTGTGAGCCCCTGCAGTATGTGATTGATTGCCATGGGTGTGCTGATATCCAAGGCAGCCCTCCATTATGGGTGGCTGTGTGGTGCTCCAGGTGCACAGGTGGACAGCGTAGGCCTCCAGTGTGTCTGGTTGTGAGACCTTCTGGTGCGGGAGTGCTACGGGCATGGTGGTAAAAGGGGCAGGCCCCTGATTCTAATCAGTTCCAGGGAAGATTCTAAAATGTTGCTTGCCCATGTCTCAGTTCCTAGTGGGAGTCCCAGTTGCCTCTTGCCTTTCCAAGAAGCTCTCCGAGATTAGCAAGTGGGTCTGGCACACGTGTCTTTCACTCTGTTGGCTCTGCACAGGGACTGAGAACATGTGAGATTTGTGTGTGCCCTATGAGAGCAGTCTCAGTTTCCTTTAGTCTCCAGATTTCCTGAAAATAAGCCCTGCAAGTTTTCAAAGCCAGACCTGCTGTGTTCTTTTCTTCCAGTGCAGGAACCCTGGGCTGAGCAGCCTAATGCCAGGCTCATACCCTTCCCTCCATGTGGAGGACCTATGCAATTGTGATATCTTCCAGCTGTGGGTCACTGTGCTATATGTGTGGGTTCCAATTAGACTGTGTTTCCAGTCCTCCTACCTGCCTTGTGGTTTCTCCTTCCTTATATCTTGAGTTGTGGAAAACATTCCCTGCTGGTCTTCAGAGATAATTTCCGTGTAAGTTGTTGTAATTTGGGTGTGCCTTTGGCAGCAGGGGAGCTCAGTATCTTCCTACTCTATCATCTTGATCCCCTCTCAAGAATTCTTTGAAAATATATGCATCTATTACTGTAAACATAACTCTTTGAATTGCAGTCTTGTTCCTGTGTTCCATAAATTTAGGTACTTTGTGTTTCCAATTTTGTTTGCTTTAAGATTTCTTTTAAATTTCCGTTTTGATTTATTCCTGTATGCATTGGCTATTCAGGAGCTTATTGTCCAATTTCCAAGTGTTCTTCAATTTTCAATTATTCGTTTTAATATTGAATTTCAGTTTCATACCATTGTGGTTGGAAATGATCCTTGATATGATTTCAATATTCTTGGATTTTTGAAGACTTGTTTTGTGGCTTAACATAGGATCTACCCTAGGCAATGTTCTACGTGTACTTAAGAAGAATGGAAAGTTTGCTGCTGTTGAGTGGAATATACTGTAGATGTATGTTAGGTTCATTTGATATCAAGTGTGTGTTCAGGTTCAGTGTTTCCTGATTGATATTATGTCCGGATGATCTATACAGTGTTGAAAGTTGGGTATCGATGTTTCTTACCATTATTTTATTTCTGCACATTTTCCCCTTCACGTGGGTTAATATATTCTTTATATGTTGAGAGGCTCCAAAGCTGGATACACACGTATTTATAATTGTCATGATTTCTTGATGAATTAATCCATTTATCATTATATGATAACCTTCTTTCCTTTGAGAGGTTTGACTTCAAGTCTTTTTTATCTCATAATAGACTAGTCAGTCAAGTATCATTTTCATGGAGTATTTTGTTCCCAATCTTTCAATTTTATGCTATATATGGATTAGAAGTTAACATGAATATCTTGTACACAGTATAATTGAACTTTCTTTAATCCATTCAGCCACCCTATGGATTATTTAAATTGAAGTGTAGTTGATTTACAATATTACATTAGTCTCAGGGTTACAACATATGGATTGAATATTTTTATAGATCGTGTTCCACTAAAGTGATTACACAATAATGTCTATATTTCCCTGTGTTGTGGTATATATCCTTGTTTGTTTATTTCATACATAGGGGTACTGGATTGAGAGAAACAAACTACTGTTTTTCCCTCCCCCTTTAAGTCGCCCCACCAGTAACCACTAATTTGTTCTCTGTGAGTCTATTTCTGTTTTGTTATATACATACATTTCTTGCATTTTTAGATTCTACAGAGAAGTGAGAACATAGTGTATTTGTCCTTCTCTAACTTAAGTACACATAAATATTCTAGGCCTATCCATGTTGTTGCAAATGGCAGAATTTGATCCTTTTAATGGCTGAGTAATAGTCTATTGTGTATACATACCACATCTTCTTTATCCACTCATCTGTTGATGGACATTTAGTTTGCTTCCATATGTTGGCAATTGTAAATAATGCTGCTATGAACATTGGGATGCATGTATCTTGTCAAATTGGTGTCTTCATTTTCTTTGGACATATACCAAGCAGTGGAATCACTGGCTAATATGATAGTTCTACTTTTAGCTTTTATCAGGACCTCCATATTCTTTTCATAGTGGGTGTACCAACTTACAATCCCACCACCAGTGTACTAGGATTGCCTTCTCCATGTCATGAACAACATTTCATATTTGTATACTTTGGAATAATAGCCACGTTGAGAGGTGTGACCTGACGTCTCATTATGGGTTTTCTTGTGGATCATTCATTAAATTTAACTTACAAAAGAAGATGATAGGCTGGATGTGATCTCCAGGTTTAGTTTGCTAATGCCTGGTATAGGTTAATTTGGGGAGAATTAATACCTTTACAATGTTATTTATTGCTTACATTTTTCAGGTTGACATTTAGTGATTGGAAACATTTAAAATTTTTTCTCCCTGAAGGATATATGAAGTCTGTTGGTTTGTTTCTGTTTTATAAATTTGTTCATTTCTATCATTTTTTGGACTCCACTATAAGTGATATCATATGATATTTGTCTTTTTCTATCTGACTTACTTCACTTAGAATGAAATAATGTCATTTGCAGCAACAGGAATGGACCTAGAGGTGATCATGCTTTTTCATTTCTGAGTAATATTTATTTGATTGTGTACATGTACAACTTCTTCATTATCCATTCATCTGTTGATGGACATTTTGGTTGCCTCCATGTCTTGGCTATTGTAAACAGTGCTGCAGTGCGTGTTTGGGTTTGGGTGCATTTGCCATTTTCATTTCTGGCTTTCTGCAGATATACACCCAGAAAGAAGACTGCTGGATGATATGGTAGCTCTATTTTTACTTTTAAAAGACATCTCCATACTGTACTTTATAGTGGCTCTTACCAGCTTACATCACACCAACAGCATAGGAGGGTTCCCTTTTCTCCATGTCCTCTCCAGCATTTATGGTTTGTAAACGTTTTGATGATGGCCATTCTGACTGTGTGAGGTGATACCTTGTTGTAGTTTTGATTTGCATGTGTCTCTCCAATAATACAAGATTTTGAGCATCTTTGCATGTGTTGTTTTAAACACTGTGAGGAAAAGTTACAGTTGACATTGGGCTTTTGAAAGTCTGACTATTTTGAATTTTTGCTCGATAACTACCACAGGACATTTGTCAAGGGCAGGTGTCATTTACACCCTGGCAGTCCTTGTGAATATGAAGTGCCCATAAGCACATGTTTTAAAGTTGCTGTTGTGGAAATGGGCACAGATGTTAGGATTTCCTTCATGCCCCTCTCTGGTTACTTGGGTAACCAGACCCACTGTGGAAGACGGGCTCTTGGATTGTAAATTAGTGTGGGCTGTGGCAGAACAAACACCCCAAATCTTCTGTTTTGTTACTTCTTGTTTTTGTTTTAATTTAATTTTTCTTTTTTATTGGAGTAAAGTTGATTTAAAATATTCTGTTTGTGGTAGGCGTACAGAATCTTGTTCAGTTATGTATATTCATATGTGTATTCATCTTCAGATCCTTTTCCCATATAGGTTATTAGAGAGTGTTGAGTAGACTTCCCTTTGTTATGCAGTAGGTCCTTGTTGATAATCTATTTTATATGTATTAGTGTGTAAATATTTCCCCCAGCCTCCTGATTGATTTATTCCTTTCACCCACCTTTCTCACTGAGTAAGCATAAGTTTGTTTTCTAAGTCTATGCATCTGTTTCTCTCTCTTTTATTTTATTTTTTTGGCTGTACTGCAAGGCATGTGTGATATTAGTTCTCCCAACACCAGGGATCGAACCCATGCCCCCTGAATTGGAAGCTCAGATTCTTAACCATTGGACCACCTGGAAAGTCCCTGTTTCTCTCTTGTAAATTAGTTCATTGGTATCAATTTTTAAATTTCAGCTATAAGTAGTATCATATGATATTTGACTTTCTCTTTCTGACTTACTTCACTTAGTATGATTATCTCTAATTCTATCTATGATGCTGCAAATGGCATTCCTTCATTCTTTTCATTTCTGAGTAATATTTCACTGTGAACATGTACCGTTTCTTTATCCGTCCATCTGCTGATGGATATTTTGGTTGCTTCCATGTCTTAGACGTTGTAAATTGTGCTGCGGTACACATGTGGGTGCATGTGTGTTTTCCAATTCTGGTTTTCTCCTGTTATACGCCTGGGAGTGGGACAGCTGGATCATATGGTACCTCTAAATTTACCTTGTAAAGGCACCTCCATACTCTTATTTATAGTGGCTGTTACCATGTTAGATCCCAACAGCAGCACAGCATAGGAGGGTTGCCTTTTTTCTACAACCTCTCAAGCATTTACTGTTTGTAGATGTTTCAATGGTGGCTATTCTTACTCATGTGAAGTGACCCCTCATTGTAGTTTTGATTTCCATGACGCTAATAATATAGGAATTAGAACATCTTTTCGAGTGCTTTTCTTTTAAACAGTGTAAAATTTACCTATGGAAATAGGATCTTGAAAGTCTGTTCCTTTGGAATTTATTTTGCTTACCTACCCGTGGACATTTCCTGATTGTGGGTGTCATGTAGAGCCCAACAGTTCTTCTGAATATTAAGTACCCATAAGCATTGTTTTTAAAGTTGCGGGAAAGGGCAACAAGGCAGTGGAATTTATTCATACTCACCTTGATTGCTAGGTAAAACATTGGTTTAGTGGAATTCCTCTTCCTAGATTGTAAATTGGAGTGTAAAGTGCCAGGACAAATACACAAAATCTTGTGTCACATTACTTCTTGTTTAATTTAATTTTTATCTCTTATCAGAATAAATTTGATTACAATGTTGTGTTTGTTCTAGGTGTAAAGAAGCTGGTTCATTCATATGTATACATATATCTAATCAGGTTTAGTTTCTTTCGCATGTTGGTCATTAGAGAGAGTTGAGTAGACCTCCCTTGGCATCCAGTAGGTCCTTCCTGATAATATATTTTATGTGAATTATTAAATGCATGTTAACCCCAACATCCTAATTTTTCCATTCCTTTCACCTTTTTCAAAGTCTGTATGGGTCTTTCGCAGTGGAAATATATTCATGGGTATCAATTTTTAGATAACCCTAGTAAATGATGTCATCGGGTATTTGTCTTTCTTTTTGTGACTTACTTTACGTAGTATGATTACCCCTAGGTTCATCAGTGGTGATGGAAAAGGCATTGTTTCATCATTTCCATGGATAATATTCGATTGTGTACATGTACCACTTCTTTGCCCATTCATTTGTTTTTGAACATTTTGCTTGCATCCATGTCTGGCTATTGTAAGTACCGCTGAAGAGCATTTTTGGGTACCTGGGTATTTCTGAATTCTGGTGTTCTCGGGTTACAGGCCCATTAGTGTTTTGGCAGAATCACATAGTAGCTCAATTTTTACCTTTTAAAGGCACCTTCATTCTGTTCTGATTAGTGGCTGTTACCAGTTTACATCTCAGCAACAGCATATGAGTGTATCCATTCTCGGAAACCCATTCAGCATTTATCGTTTGCAGACATTTTTCTCTGATGGCCATTCAGACTATTGTGAGCTGATACCTTTTGGTAGTTTAAATTTGCATGTCCCTAATAATTTTTGATGTTGAACATTTTTTTCATGTCCTTAAAAAAAACACTGTGAGGAAATTTACCTCTCGAAATTGTCTTCTCCGGATTTTCTACTGTTTTGCATATTAATGTCCATTCCTGACGGCAAGATATTTTTTGAGGGCAGGTGTCATTTAAAGCCCTGCACTCCTTGTGAATATTAAGTGACCAATAGCACTGGGATTAAAGCTGACAAGGCGGCAGATTTCTACATTCCCAGCTTTGGTTACAAGGACAGGAGAGCCTTCCTTGAAGTTGTGGTCCTAGGTTGCAAATTGTAGTGGAATGTCCCAGGACAAACTCCCAAAAGCTTATGTCTCCTACTCACGTTTGTTTTATAAATTTATTTTATGTTTCTTATTGGAGTAAATTTTTTTAAACTAGATTCTTCCTCGATCTACAATTTCCCCTCTCTCCTTTACCTTTAATATTTATTTATTTATTTTTGGCTGTGTTGCGTCTTCATTTCTGTGCGAGGGCTTTCTCTAGTTGCGGCAAGCGGGGACCACTCTTCATCGAGGTGCGTGGGCCTCTCACTATTGTGGCCTCTCTTGTTGTGGAGCACAGGCTGCAGACGCGCAAGCTCAGTAGTTGTGGCTCATGGGCATAGTTGCTCCACGGCATGTGGGATCCTCCCAGAGCAGGGCTCGAACCCGTGTCCCCTGCATTGGCAGGCAGATTCTCAACCACTGCACCACTAGGGAAGCCCCTATTGGAGTAAATTTTATTAGAGTGTTGTGATTCTCTGGATGTACCAATTAGGATCAATTTTTCATACATATATCTGTTCATCATTGGATCCTGTTACCATGTAGGCTATTATAGAGTGTTGAGTAGAGCTCCCTTGGTATTTGGTAGGTGTTTGGTGATTATATAATTTATATATATTAATGATTATATGATTTGTATATTTTATATATTATAAGTTTATATACTTATAACATATATTAGTGTATGTATGTTAACCCCATAATCTTAATTTACTCATCCTCCCACCTTTCATTTTGGTTAACCATTAGTTTGTTTTATACGTCTCTGAGTGTCTTTTCCTTTGGAAATATGTTCATTGGTAGGAATCTTAAGATAACATCTATAAATTATATCATAGGATATATATCATACACTTTTGACTTCACATAATATGATTATTTCTAGACTCACCTGTAGTCGTGAAAACGACATTGTTCATTTTTCTGAAAGCTAATCTTCCATTAGGTACATGTACCACTTCTTCTTTGTCCATTCATCTGTTAACTGACATTTTTGCTGCTTCCATGTCCTGGCTATTTTCAGTATTACTTCAGTACAGGTTTGTCAGCGTGTGTCTTCTCGATTCGGCGTTTAGGTGATAGGCCCAGTGGTGGGTGTGTTGGATCGAATGACATCTCAATTTTTACTTTTAAACGCAGCTCCTTTCTGTTCTCATTACCGGATCTTACCACTTTACATCTCACAAGCAGCTAGAGGATACAGAGTTCTCTAAAACACCTTCAGCGTTTATTGTTTGTAGACTTTTGGCTGATGGTAGTTGACTTGCGTGAGTTGAAACCTTTTTGTAGGCTAGATTTACATGAGTCTAATAATTCCTGATGTTGAGCTTTTATCCATTTTCTTTTTTTATTTGAAAAATAGTGGGTAAAACTTACCTCTTCATTCTATCTCCTTGAAAAATTTGCCAGGTTTGAATTTTTTTGGCCATTCCATACCTCAGCACAAGTTTTGATGGCAGGTGTGCTTTAAAGCCCAGAGTGAGTCCTTGTGAATGTTAAGTGACGGTTACCTGTGGTTTTAAAGCCGCTCTTGTGGGATATGGCACAAGGCGACAGCATTCCTATGTTTCAATTCTGGGATTTTGGGCAACAGATCTTTCCTGGAAATAGTCTTTGTAGGCTGCAATTTAGAGTGGAATGTGTCAGGGCAAACGCCCAAGAGCTTATATATCCATAATTCTTGTTTGCTTTTTTTAAATTTAATTTTTATTAATTATAAGAGCAAATTTGAGAAAATTGTTGTGTGTGTTCTAGCTGAACAGAATCTGCATCACTATATCTATGTATAGATCTATTCATCTTTGGATCCTTTCCCATGTAGGTTATTACAGAGTGTTGAGAAGACCTCTCTTGGTATTCCATAGGTATTTTGTGATTATATATTTCATATGTATTACTACATGTCTGTTAAACCCCATATCCTAATTCATACATTCCTTACACCTTTCCATTTGGTTAAACATAATTTGGTTTTCTGAATCTATGAGTGTCCTTCTCTTGGAAATTATTTCATGGGTATCAACCTTCCGGTAACACCTATAAGTGATGTAATAGGATATCTGCCTTTCGGTTTCTTTCTTACTTCAGGTAGGGTGATAATCTCTAGATCCTTCTATGCTGGTGCCAACGGCACTGTTCCATGCTTTCCCATGGCTAATATTCCATTGTGTACATGGGCCACTTCTTCTTGGTGCATTTTTCTGTTGATGGACATTTTGGTTTCTTCCAGCTCTTGGCTATGGTACATGTTGCTGCAGTGAAGGATTGCCAGCCTGTGACTTTTTGATTCAGGTCTACTCAGCTGATAGACCCATCAGTGGACCAACCAGATCACATAGTAGCTCAAGTTTTACCTTTAAACACACCTCCGTTTTGTTCTCTGTACTGGCTGTTACCAGGTTACATCCCATCAGCAGCTAGAGGGTACACAGTTCTCTAAAACCCCTTCAGCATTTATACTATGTAGACTTTTTTGCCGATGATACTTCTGACGGCTGTGAGGGGAACGTGTTTCTAGACCGGATTTGCATGGCTTTATTAATTCCTGACGTTGAGCGTTTTTCCATGCCTTTTTCTATAACAGAAAAAGAGACAGAATATAAAATGTGCATAAAATATGCCTCTTGAAATTGTCGTTTTGAAATATGGATGTCTTTTGAGATTTTTGCTCGATTTACGACCGAAGGATTGTTTTGAGGACAGGTGTCATTTACAGGCCTGCAATTATTATGACCATCAAGTAACCATTACAGCTGCAGTTAGAGCTGCTGTTGTGTGAAACGGCCACAAGGCGGCAGCAGTTCTCATTAACCAAATCTGGTTACTAGGGAAACAGAGCCTCAATGGAAGTCCTGTTCTAGGTTGCAAATTAGAATGGAATGGGCCAGGAAAAAGCCCCTTAAGTTTATATCTCACTAAATATTGTTCCTTTTTAAAATTTAATTTTCATTGTTTATCACAGCAAGTGTGATTACAATGTTTTGCTTGTTTTAGGTGTGCAAGGTGTGGTTGTTTTCCACATATACCTATTTCTTTTCTTCTTTGGATCCTTTTCCCATTTTAGGTTATGACACAATGTTGAGTAGTCTTCTCTTGGTATTCCGTAGGTCTTTGGTGATTATATACTTCACCTGTGTTTGTATATCTCTGTTAACTCTGACATCCTAATGTATCCAATCCTCACACCTTTCCATTGGTGAACCATAAGTTTCTTTAATGAATCTGTGATTGCCTTTCTCTGTGGAAATATCTTCACTGGTATCAATTTTTAGGTAACACCTATAAGTGATATCATAGGATACGTGTCTTTCGCTTTCTGACTTACTACAAGTTGCGTGATTACTTCTAGACTCATCTGTGGTGATGCAAATGGCATTGTGTCATTTTTTTCCTTGGCTAATATTCCATCTGTACGTGGACCAGTTTTTCTTTATCCACTCACCTGTTGATGGACTTTTGGGTTGCTTCCATGTCTTGGTTATTGTAACACTGCTGAAATGCACATTTGCCTGCCTGTGTCTTTCAATTATGTCTTCTTCGGTTATAGGCCCAGGAGAGGGCCTGTTGGATCATATGGTAGCAAAATGTTTACCTTGTAAAGGCGTCTCCATTCTGTTCTCATTAGTGGCTCTTACCAGGTTATGTTCCACTTAAATTTGAGAGTATGCCCTTGTCCACAACCCTTTCAGCATTTATTGTTTGTAGTTTTTCTGCTGATGTTTATTCTGACAGGTGTGAACTGACACCTCTTTGAGGTTGGATTTGCATGTATCTCATAATCTCTTGAAATTGAACTTTCAGGCATGTCCTCTTTTTTTCAAGCTGTGAGTAGCGCTTACCTCTTCAAATGGTTTTCTTGAAGTATGTGTCACATTTTGAAATATTTTGGCCATTACCTCCCTGAAGACATTCTGAGGGCAGGTTTCATTTATAGCCCTCCAGTACTTGTGCATATGAAGTGACCATGAGCACAGGATTTACAGCTGCTGTTGCAGGTATAGGCCATTGGGCGGCAACATTTCTCCTTTCCCCATTCTGGGAATTACGGAAAGAGTCCTTCCTGCCAGTGGTGTTCCTCGGTTATATATTAGAGAGGAATGTGCCTGGACTAACCCCCAAAAGCTGATGTCTCCTTACTTAAGTTTGGCTTCTAAATTGAAATTATATATATTTTTTTATTGGAGTAATATTCCATTGTGTACATGGACCACTTCTTCTTTGTGCCTTCCTCTGTTGACAGACATTTTTGTTGCTTCCAAGTGTTGGCTGTGGTAAATATTGCTGGAGTGCAGGATTGCCACCCTGTGCCTTTTTGATTCTCATCCTCTCAGGTGATAGGCCCAGCAGTGGGTATGCTTGATTGAATGGTAGCTCAATATTTACCTTATCAAGGCACCTCCTTTGTGTTTTCATTACTGGTTCTTACCATGTCCCACTTAGAAACGAGGGTGTGCATTTCTCCACAACCCCTTCAGCATTTATTGTTTGCAGAATTTTTGCTGATGGCCATTATGACTGGTGTGAGCTGATAGGCTTTTGTAATTTGGATTTGCATGTCTTTAATAATTCCTTATGTTCAGCATTTTTCCATCCTTTGTTTTCTTTCTGTTACACAAAAACAGAAAAAGAGTGTGAGTACAATAAACCACTTGAAGTGGTCTTCAGGGAAGCCTGCCCTGTTTTGAATTTTTCGTCGATTTTTGACCCCAGGATTTTTTTGAGAACAGGTGACATTTACAGGCTTGTAATGAGTGTGAATATTTAGTGACCACTACTACTGGCTTTAAAGGTGCTGTTGGGGGAAACGGCCACAAGGCGGCAGCATTTCTCCGTTCCCAAAACTGGTTTCTAGGGCAGCACAGCCTTTCTGGAAGTGGAGTTCCCAGGTTGTAAATTAGAATGGAATGTGCTAGGAAAAAAACCCGTCAGTTAATATTCCATTATTTCTTGTTTGATTTTTTAGTCTTTTTAAATAAAGGTAATGTTTAGAATATTGTTTGTCCTAGGTGTATACAATCTGGTTCATTTCTATATTACATATATATATATATACATATATATATATATATACACACACACACACACACACACATATGTAATATATTCATGTGCAGATACTCTTGCCATGTAATTTATTGCAGAGTGCTCCATTGACCTCCCTTGCTATATGGTCGGTCTGTTTGATAAATGTATTTTGTAGGTATTTGTACACATATGGTAACCCTAATCTTAATTTTCCATACCACCCACCTTTCATTTACATAAGAATAGTTTGTTTTCTAAGTCTGTGAGTTTCTTTCTCTGTGAAAGTGCTATCATTTTTGTCAGTTGTTAGATAATGCCTATAAGTGATATCATACTATATGTCTTATTCTTTCTGACTTACGTCATGTTCTGAGATTATATCTAGGCTCATAAATGGTGCCTCAACGAGCAGTGTTTCACTGTTTTCCATGGCTAATATTCCATTATGTACATGGACCACTTCTTCTTTATCCATTCAACCATTGATGGACATTTTGGTTGCTTCCGTGTCTTGGCTATTGTGAAAAATCCTGCAGTGAAGCCGTTGCAGCCTGTGCCTTCTCGACTCTGGTATTTTCAGGTGAGAGGCTCAGCGGTGGGCCTGCTGAATGGAATGCTGGCTCAATTTTTACTTTTAAACACAGCTCCTTTCTGTTCTCACTATTGGCTCTTACCACTTCACATCTCACAAGCAGTTAGAGGGTACACAGTTCTCTAAAACCCCTTCAGCATTTATTGTTTGTAGACTTCTGGCTGATGGTAGTTGACGTGTGTGAGTTGAAATCTTTTTGTAGGCTAGATTTGCATGAGTTTGAAAATTTATGTTGTTGAGCTTTTATCCATTTTCCTTGATTTTAGAAAAATAATGAGTAAAATTTACCTCTTCCTACTATCTCCTTGAAAATTTTGCAGGTTGTGAATTTTTGAGGGTAGTTGTCCTTTACTGTCCTGAGTCCTTGTGAATGTTAAGTGACCGTTAGCTGTGGTTTTAAAGCCGCTCTTGGGAGCGGGAGTGGGAAACGGCCACAAGGCAGCTGCCTTTCTACATTTCCAACTCTGGGTTTTTGGGCAACAGAGGGTTCCTGGAAATCGTGTTTGTAAGCTGCAAATTAGAGCAGAATGTGCCACAGCAAACTCCCAAGAGCTTATATCTCCTTACTTCTTGTTTGTTTTATAAGTTTAATTTTTATTTATTATCACAGCAAATTGGATAAAAATAGTGTGTTTTTTCTAGGTGTACAGAATCTGGTTCATTATATCAATGTATCGATCTATTCATCTTCGGATCCTTTCCTGTGTAGGTTAATACAGAGTGTTGAGTACACCTCTTTTAGCATTCCATAGGTATTTTGTGATTATATATTTCATATGTATTACTACATGACTGTTAACCCCCATATCCTAATTCATACATTCCTTACACCTTTCCATTTGGTTAAACATAATTTTGTTTTCTGAATCTATGAGTGTACTTCTCTTGGAAAGTATTTCATGGGTATCAATTTTTAGGTAACACCTATAAGTGATGTCATGGAATATATGTCTTTCGTTTTCTTTCTTACTTCAGGTGGGGTGTTTATCTCTAGATCCTTCTATGGTGGTGCCAACAGCACAATTCCATTGTGTACATGGACCACTTCTTCTTGGTGCATTTTTCTGTTGATGGACATTTTGGTTTCTTCCAAGTCTTGGCTATGGTACATGTTGCTGCAGTGAAGGATTGCCAGCCTGTGTCTTTTTGATTCTGGTCTACTCGGGTGATAGGCCCATCAGTGGGCCTACCAGATCACATGGTAGCTCAAGTTTTACCTTTAAACGCACCTCCATTGTGTTCTCACTACTGGCTGTTACCAGGTGACATCCCACCAGCAGCTAGAGGCTATGCAGTTCTCTAAAACCCGTTCAACATTTATTCTCTGTAGACATTTTTGATGACGATCATTCTGACAGCTCTGAGGTGAATATTTTTGTAGACTGGATTTGCATGGCTTTATTAGTTACTGATGTTGAGCCATTTTCCTTGCCCTTTTTTTAACAAAAAAAAAAGAGAAAGGAAAAGAAAGAGAAGACAAAAGGAGCGAAAAATATGCCTCTTGAAATTGTTGTTTTAAAATGTGCATGTCTTTTGTCGTTTTAAAATGTGCACATCTTTTGAGTTTTTTGCTGGATTTATGACCCAAGGATTTGTTTAGAGGCCAGGTGTCATTTACAGGCCTGCAATTATTTAGAATATCAAGTGAGCATTAGCGCTGTGTGTTTTTTTAACACCTTTTTGGGGGTATAATTGCTTTAGAATGGTGTGTTAGTTTTTGTTTATAACAAATGAATCAGTTATACATATACATATGTTCCCATATCTCTTCCCTCTTGCATCTCCCTCCCTCTCACCCTCCCTATCCCACCCCTCCAGGCGGTCACAAAGCCCGGAGCTGATATACCTGTTCTATGCGGCTGCTTCCCACTAGCTATCTATCTTATGTTTGGTAGTGTATATATGTCCATGCCTCTCTCTCGCTTTGTCACAGCTCCCCCTCCCCCCTCCCCGTATCTTCAAGTCTGTTCTCCAGTAGGTCTGTGTATTTATTCCTGTCTTACCCCTCGTTTCTTCATGGCAGTTTTTTCCTTAAAATCCATATATATTTGTTAGCATACGGTATTTGTCTTTCTCTTTCTGACATACTTCACTCTGTATGACAGATCTAGGTCTATCCACCTCATTACAAATAGCTCAATTTCGTTTCCGTTTATGGCTGAGTAATATTCCATTGTGTATATGTGTCACATCTTCTTTATCCATTCATCCGATGATGGGCACTTAGGTTGTTTCCATCTCTGAGCTATTTTTTTTTCTTTTTTCTTTTTCTTTTACTTTGTGGTACGCGAGCCTCTCACCGCCGCGGCCTCTCCCGCTGCGGAGCACAGGCTCCGGACGCGCAGGCCCAGCGGCCATGGCCCACGGGCCCAGCCGCTCCGCGGCATGCGGGATCCTCCCGGACCGGGGCACGAACCCGTGTCCCCTGCATCGGCAGGCGGAATCCCAACCACTGCGCCACCAGGGAAGCCCCATCTCCGGGCTATTTTAAATAGAGCTGCAATGAACATTTTGGTACATGACTCTTTTTGAATTATGGTTTTCTCAGGGTATATGCCCAGTAGTGGGATCGCTGGGTCATATGGTAGGTCTATTTGTTGTTTTTTAAGGATCCTCCATACTGTTCTCCATAGTGGCTGTACCAATTCACATTCCCACCAGCAGTGAAGGAGTGTTCCCTTTTCTCCACACTCTCTCCAGCATTTATTGTTTCTAGATTTTTTGATGATGGCCATTCTGACTGGTGTGAGATGATATCTCATTGTAGTTTTGATTTGTATTTCCCTAATGATTAATGATGTTGAGCATTCTTTCATGTGTTTGTTGGCAGTCTGTATATCTTCTTTGGAGAAATGTCTATTTAGGTATTCTGCCCATTTTTGGATTGGGTTGTTGTTTTTATTGTTATTGAGCTGAATGAGCTGCTTTTAATTTTGGGGAATTAATCCTTTGTCTGTTGCTTCATTTGCAAATATTTTCTCCCATTCTGAGGGTTGCCTTTTGGTCTTGTTTATGGTTTCCTTTGCTGTGCAAAAGCTTTGACGTTTCATTAGGTCCCATTTGTTTATTTTTGTTTTTAATTCCATTTCTCTAGGCGGTGGGTCAAAAAGAATCTTGCTGTGATTTATGTCATAGAGTGTTCTGCCTATGATTTCCTCTAAGAGTTTGATAGAGTCTGGCCTTACATTTAGGTCTTTAATCCATTTTGAGCTTATTTTTGTGTATGGTGTTAGGGAGTGATCTAATCTCATACTTTTACATGTAACCCTCCCGTTTCCCCAGCACCACTTATTGAAGAGGCTGTCCTTTCTCCACTGTACATTCCTGCCTCCTTGATCAAAGATAAGGTGACCATATGTGTGTGGGTTTATCTTTGGGCTTTCCATCCTGTTCCATTGATCTATCTTTCTCTTTTTGTGCCAGTACCATACTGTCTTGATTACTGTAGCTTTGTCATATAGTCTGAAGTCAGGGAGCCTGATTCCTCCAGCTTCGTTTTTCGTTCTCAAGATTGCTTTGGCTATTCGGGGTATTTTGTGTTTCCATACAAATTGTGAAACATTTTGTTCTAGTTCTGTGAAAAATGCCAGTGGTAGTTTGATAGGGATTGCATTGAATCTGTAGATTGCTTTGGGTACTAGAGTCATTTTCACAATGTTGATTCTTCCAATCCAAGAACATGGTATATCTCTCCATCTATTTGTATCATCTTTAATTTCTTTCATCAGTGTCTTATAATTTTCTGCATACAGTTCTTTTGTCTCCTTAGGTAGGTTTATTCCTAGATGTTTTATGCTTTCTGTTTCAGTGGTAAATGGGAGTGTTTTCTTGATTTCACTTTCAGATTTTTCATCATTAGTGTATAGGAATGCAAGAGATTTCTATGCATTAATTTTGTATCCTGCAACTTTACCAAATTCATTGATTAGCTCTAGTAGTTTTCTGGCAGCATCTTTAGGATTCTGTATGTATAGTATCATGTCATCTGCAAACAGTGACAGCTTTACTTCTTCTTTTCCGGTTTGGATTCCTTTTCTTTCCTTTTCTTCTCTGATTGCTGTGGCTAAAACTTCCAATACTATATTGAATAAGAGTGGTGAGAGTGGGCAACCTTGTCTTTTCCCTGATCTTCGTGTAAATGCTTTCAGTTTTTCATCATTGAGGATGATGTTGGCTGTGGGTTTGTCATATATGGCCTTTATTATGTTGAGGAAAGTTCCTTCTATGCCTACTTTCTGCAGGGTTGTTATAAATGGGTGTTGAATTTTGTCAAAAGCTTTCTCTGTATCTATTGAGATGATCACACGATTTCTCTCCTTCAATTTGTTAATACGGTTTATCACATTGATTTGCGTATATTGAAGAATCCTTGCATTCCTGGAATAAACCCCACCTGATCATGGTGTATGATCCTTTTAATGTGCTGTTGGATTCTGTTTGCTAGTATTTTGTTGAGGATTTTTGCATCTATGTTCATCAGTGATATTGGCCTGTAGTTTTCTTTCTTTGTGACATCCTTGTGTGGTTTTGGTATCAAGGTGATGGTGGCCTCGTAGAATGAATTTGGGAGTGTTCCTCCCTCCGCTATATTTTGGAAGAATTTGAGAAGGATAGGTGATAGCTCTTCTCTAAATGTTTGATAGAATTCACCTGTGAAGCCATCTGGTCCTGGGCTTTTGTTTGTTGGAAGATTTTTAATCACAGTTTCAATTTCAGTGCTTGTGATTGGTCTGTTCATATTTTCTATTTCTTCCTGATTCAGTCTTGGCAGGTTGTGCATTTCTAAGAATTTGTCCATTTCTTCCAGCTTGTCCATTTTATTGGCATAGCGTTGCTTGTAGTAATCTCTCATGATCTTTTGTATTTCTGCAGTGTCAGTTGTTACTTCTCCTTTTTCATTTATAATTCTATTGATTTGAGTCTTCTCCCTTTTTTCGTGATGAGTCTGGCTAATGGTTTATCTATTTTGTTTATCTTCTCAAAGAACCAGCTTCTGGTTTTACTGATCTTTGCTATTGTTTCCTTCATTTCTTTTTCATTTATTTCTGATCTGATTTTTATGATTCTTTCCTTCTGCTAACTTTGGGGTTTTTTTGTTCTTTCTCTAATTGCTTCAGGTAGAAGATTAGGTTTTTTATTCGAGATGTTTACTGTTTCTTAAGGTGGGCTTGTATTGCTATAAACTTCCCCCTTAGAACTGCTTTTGCTGCAATCCATAGGTTTTGGGTCTTCGTGTCTCCATTGTCATTTGTTTCTAGGTATTTTGTTTTTTCCTCTTTGATTTCTTCAGTGATCACTTCACTATTAAATAGTGTATTGTTTAGCCTCCATGTGTTTGTATTTTTTAAAGATCTTTTCCTGTAATTGATATCTACTTTTATGGCGTTGTGGTCGGAAAAGATACTTGATGTAATTTCAATTTTCTTAAATTTACCAAGGCTTGATTTGAGACCCAAGATATGATCTATCCTGGGGAATGTTCCATGAGCACTTGAGAAAAATGTGTATTCTGTTGTTTTTGGATGGAGTGTCCTATAAATATCAAGTCCATCTTGTTTAATGTATCATTTAAAGCTTGTGTTTCCTTATTTATTTTCATTTTGGGTGATCTGTCCATTGGTGAAAGTGGGGTGTTAAAGTCCCCTACTATGAAAGTGTTACTGTCGATTTCCCCTTTTATGGCTGTTAGTATTTGCCTTATGTATTGAGGTGCTCATATGTTGGGTGCATAAATATTTACAATTGTTATATCTTCTTCTTGGATCGATCCCTTGATCATTATGTAGTGTCCTTCTTTGTCTCTTCTAGTAGTCTTTATTTTAAAGTCTATTTTGTCTGATATGAAAATTGCTACTCCAGCTTTCTTTTGGTTTCCATTTGTATGGATTATCATTTTCCACCCCTTACTTTCAGTCTGTATGTGTCTCTAGGTCTGAAGTGGGTCCCTTGTAGACAGCATATATAAGGGTCTTGTTTTTGTATCCATTCAGCCAATCTGTGTCTTTTGGTGGGAGCATTTAGTCCATTTACATTTAAGGTAATTATCGATATGTATGTTCGTATTCCCATTTTCTAAATTGTTTTGGGTTCGTTATTGTAGGTCTTTTCCTTCTCTTGTGTTTCTTGCCTAGAGAAGTTCCTTTAGCATTTGTCGTAATGCTGGTTTGGTGGTGCTGAACTCTTTCAGCGTTTGCATGTCTGTAAAGGTTTTAATTTCTCCATCAAATCTGAATGAGATCCTTGCTGGGTAGAGTAATCTTGGTTGCAGATTTTTCTCTTTCATCACTTTCAGTATGTCCTGCCACTTCCTTCTGGCTTGCAGAGTTTCTGCTGAGAGATCAGCTGTTAACCTAATGGGGATTCCCTTGTGCCTTATTTGTTGTTTTTCCCTTGCTGCTTTTAATACGCTTTCTTTGTATTTAACTTTTGACAGTTTGATTAATGTGTGTCTTGGCGTATTTCTCCTTGGATATATCCTGTATGGGACTCTCTGTGCTTCCTGGACTTGATTAACTATTTCCTTTCCCATATTAGGGAAGTTTTCAAGTACAATCTCTTCAAATATTTTCTCAGTCCCTTTCTTTTTCTCTTCTTCTTCTGGAACCCCTATAATTCGAAGGTTGGTGCGTTTAATGTTGTCCCAGAGGTCTCTGAGACTGTCCTCAGTTCTTTTCATTATTTTTTCTTTATTCTGCTCTGCAGTAGTTGTTTCCACTATTTTATCTTCCAGGTCACTTATTCGTCCTTCTGCCTCAGTTATTCTGCTTTTGACCCCATCTAGAGTATTTTTCATTTCATTTATTGTGCTGTTCATTGCTGTTTGTTTCATCTTAAGTTCTTCTATGTCCTTGTTAAATGTTTCTTGCATTTTGTCTATTCTATTTCCAAGATTTTGGATCACGTTTACTATCATTACTCTGAATTCTTTTTCAGGTAGACTGCCTATTTCCTCTTCATTTGTTAGGTCTGGTGCATTTTTTTCTTGCTCCTTCATCTGCGGTGTGTTTTTCTGTCTTCTCATTTTGCTTACCTTACTGTGTTTGGGGTCTCCTTTTTGCAGGCTGTGGGTTCGCAGTTCCTGTTGTTTTTGGTGTCTGTCCCCAGTGGCTAAGGTTGGTTCAGTGGGTTGTGTAGGCTTCTTGGTGGAGGGGACTAGTGCCTGTATTCTGGTGGATGAAGCTGGATCTTGTCTCTCTGGTGGGCAGGTCCATGTCTGGTGATATTTTGGGGTGTCTGTGGACTTATTATGATTTTAGGCAGCCTCTCTGCTAATGGGTGGGGTTGTGTCCCTGTTTGCTACTTGTTTGGCATAGGGTGTCCAGCACTGTAACTTGCTGTTCGTTGAGTGCAGCTGGGTGCTGGCATTGAGATGGAGATCTCTGGGAGATTTTCGCCATTTAATATTATGTGGAGCTGGGAGGTTTCTTGTTGACCAGTGTCCTGAAGTTGGCTCTCCCACCTCAGAGGCACAGCACTGACTCCTGGCTGCAGCACCAAAAGCCTTTCATCCACACAGCTCAGAATAAAAGGGAGAAAAATTAGAGAGAAAGAATCAGTAGAAGTAGGAAGAAAGAAAGAAAGGAAGGAAGGAAGGAAGGAAGGAAGGAAGGAAGGAAGGATGGATGAAAGAAAGAAAGAAGAAAAGAAGGAAAGAAAGAAAGGAGGGGGGAGGGAGAGAGGGAGGGCGGTGGGAGAAAGGAGGGAAGGAAGGAAGGAAACAAAGAAAGAAAGAAGATAAAGTAAAATAAAATAAAGTAAAATATAATAAAGTTATTAAATTAAAATATAATAATTAAGAAAATACATTAAAAAGAAACAAAACGAATGGATAGAACCATAGGACAAATGGTGGAAGCAAAGCAGTACAGTAAAATCTCATACCGAAGCATACACATACACACTCACAAAAAGAGTAAAAGGGGAAAAAAATCATAAATCTTGCTCTCAAAGTCTACCTCGTCAATTTGGGATGATTTGTTGTCTATTCATGTCTTCCACAGATGCAGGGTACATCAAGCAGCTTTAATCTGCTGCTTCTGAGGCTGCTGGGAGAGATTTCCCTTTCTCTTCTTTGTTCTCACAGCTCCCAGTGGCTCAGCTTTGGATTTGGCTCCGCCTCTGCGTGTAGGTCGCTGGAGGGCTTCTGTTTTTTGCTCAGACAGGATGGGGTTAAAGGAGCCGCTGATTCAGGGGCTCTGGCTCACTCAGGCTGAGGGGAGGGAGGGACGTGGAATGCGAGGCGAGCCTGCAGCAGCAGAGGCCGGCGTGACATTGCACCAGCCTGAGGCCCGCCGTGCGTTCTCCCAGGGAACTTGTCCCTGGATCCCGGGAACCTGGCAGTCGCGGGCTGCACAGGCTCCCTGGAAGGGAGGTGTGGATAGTGACTTGTGCTCGCACACAGGCCCCTTGGTGGCGGCAGCAGCAGCCTTAGCGTCTTCCTCCCATCTCTGGGATCCGTGCTTTTAGCCGCGGCTCACGCCTGCCTCTGGGATCTACGCTTTTAGCCACGGCTCGCGCCCATCTCAGGGGTCCATGCTTTTAGCCACGACTCGCGCCCATCTCTGGGGTCCGTGCTTTTAGCCACGGCTCGTGCTGGTCTCTGGAGTTCCTTTAAGCAGCGCTCTTAATCCCGTCTCCTCATGCACCAGGAAACAAAGAGGGAAGAAAAAGTCTCTTGCTTCTTCGGCAGCTCCAGACATTTTCCCGGACTCCCTCCCAGCTAGCCGTGGTGCACTAAACCCAACAGGCTGTGTTCACACAACCAACACCATTTCTCTCCCTGCGCTCTGACCAAAGCCCGCGCCTCAGCTCGCAGCCCCGCCCGCCCCTGCGGGTGAGCAGACAAGCCTCTCGGGCTGGCGAGCGCCGGTCGGCACCGATTCTCTGTGCGGGAATCTCCCCGCTTTTCCCTCCTCACCCCGTTGCTGTGCTTTCCTCCACAGCTGTGACACTCCCCCTTCCACCACCTGTAGTTTCCGCCTGCGAAGGGGCTTCCTAGTTTGTGGAAACCTTTCCTCCTTCACAGCTCCCTCCCACTGGTGCAGGTCCCGTCCCTATTCTTTTGTCTCTGTTTTTTCTTTTGCCCTACCCAGGTACATGGGGAGTTTCTTGCCTTTTGGGAGGTCTGAGGTCTTCTGCCAGCATTCAGTAGGTGTTCTGTAGGAGTTGTTCCACGTGTAGATGTATTTCTGGTGTATCTGTGGGGAGGAAGGTGATCGCCGCGTCTTACTCTTCCACCATCTTCCCCTCTGCTCTAGAGCTGTGTTTAAAGCTGCTGTTTTGAGAAATGTTCACAAGGCGGTAGCAGTTCTCCTTTACAAAATCTGGTTACTAGGGCAACAGAGCCTCAATGGAAGTCGTGTTGTAGGTTGTAAATTAGAATGCAGTGTGCCAGGAAAAAGCCCATTAAGTTTATGTCTCACTACTTCTTATTCATTTTTTTAATTTTAATTTTTTATCACAGCAACTTTGATAACAGTGTTTTGCTTGTGCTAGGTGTGTGAGATGTGGTCCTTTTACACATATACATATATCTATTCTTCTTCGGATCCTTTTCCCATGTAGGTTATGACATAATGTTGAGTAGTCTTCTCTTGGTGTTCCATAGGTGTTTGGTGACTATATATTTCACCTATGTTTGTATATCTCTGTTAAAACCAATATCCTAATATATACAGTCTCACACCTTTCCTTTGGTGAACTGTAAGTTTGTTTAATGAATCTGTGATTGCCTTTCTCTGTGGAAATAACTTCACTGGTATCAATTTTTAGGTAACACCTCTAAGTGATATCACAGGATACGTGTCTTTCGCTTTCTGACTTACTACAGGTTGCTTGATGACCTCTAGACTCATCTATGGTGCTGCAAATGGCATTGTGCTATTTTTTTCCTTGGCTAATATTCCATCTGTACGTGTACCAGTTCTTCTTTATCCACTCATCTTTTGATGGACTTTGTGTTTGCTTCCATGTCTTGGCTATTGTAATACTGCTGCAATGCAGATTTGCCCTCCAGTGTCTTTCTAATTCTGTCTTCTTATGTTATAGACCCAGGACTGGACCTCCTGGATCATATTGTAGCTCAATGTTTACCTTGTAACGGCACCTCCATTCTGTTCTCATTAGTGGCTCTTACCAGGTTAAGTCCCTCTTAAAGTTGAGGGTACGCACTTCTCCACAACCACTTCAGCATTTATTGTTTGTAGTTTTTTTGCTGATGGTTATTCTGACTGGTGTGAGCTGATACCTCTTTGTAGTTGGACTTGCACGTGTCTCATAATCCCCTGAAGTCGAACTTTCAGGCATGTCCTTTTTGTCTTCAAACTGTGAGTACAACTTACATCTTCAAATTGTTTTCTTGAAGTATGTGCCACATTTTGAATTATTTTGGCCATTATACCCCTCAAGACATTTTGAGGGCAGGTTTCATTTACAGCCCTCCAGTACTTGTGCATATGAAGTGACTATTAGTACAGGTTTTAAAGCTGCTGTTGCAGGTAACGGCCATTTGGCGGCAGCATTTCTGCTTTCCCCACTCTGGTAACTAGGGGAACAGACCTTCCTGCCAGTGGTGTTCCTTGATTATAATTTAAAGTGGAGTGTCCCCGCATAAACCCACAAAAGCTGATGTCTCCTTACTTATGTTTGTTTTTTAAATTGAATTTACATTTTTTATTGCCGTAATATTCCATTCTGTACATGGACCACTTCTTCTTTGTGCATTCCTCTGTTGATGGACATTTTCATTGCTTCAAAGTGCTGGCAGTGTTAAATATGGCTGGAGTGCAGGATTGCCAGCCTGTGTCTTTTGGATTCTCATCCTCTCAGGTGATAGCCCCAGCACGGGTATGCTTGATTGAATGGTAGCTCAATGTTTACCTTTCGAGGCAGCTACATTGTGTTTTCATTGGTGGCTCTTACCACGTCCCACTTAGAACTGAGGGTGCGCATTTCTCCACAACCCCTTCAGCATTTATTGTTTGCAGAACTTTTGCTGATGACTATTTTGACTGGTGTGAGCTGATAGGTTTTTGTAATTTGGATTTGCATGTCTTTAATAATTCCTAATGTTCAGCATTTTTCCATGCTTTGTTTTCTTTCTGTTAAACAAAAACAGAAACAAACTGTGAGTACAATAAACCTCTTGAAATTGTCTTCTTGGAAGGTTGCCCTCTTGATTTTTTTGGTCGATTTTCGATGCCAGGATGTTTTTTGAGGGTAGGTGTCATTTACAGGACTGCAGTGAGTGTGAATATTTAGTGACCCTTAGCACTGGTTTTAAAGCTGCTGTTGTGGGAAACGGCCTCAAGTCTGCAGCATTTCTGCATCCACAAATCCGGTTACTAGGGCAGCAGATCCTTTCTGGAAGTCATGTTACCAGGTTGTAAATTAGAATGCAATGTGCCAGGAAAAAACCCCATAAGTTTATGTCACATTACTTCTTGTTCGTTGTTTGAATTTTTTAATCAGGGTAATGATTAGAATATTGTTTGTCCTAGGTGACACAATCTGGTTCGTTTGTACATTATATTTATATATATATATATATGTGTATATATATAGATATATAGATATAGATATATAGATATAGATGTGCAGATCCTCCTCCCATGTAAATTATTGAAGAGTGTCCCGTAGACCTCCGTTTCTATATGGCCGGTCTTTTTGACATATGTATTTAATACGCATTTGTACACGTATGGTAAACCTGGTCTTAATTTATCCATTCCCTCCACCTTTCCTTTTAGATAAGCATAATTTGTTTTCTAAGTCTGTGAGTGTCTTTCTCTGTGAAAATATGTTCGTTTGGGTCAGTTGTTAGATAACGCCTATAAGTGATATCATAGGATATGTATTTTGCTTTCTGACTTACCTCACGTTCTGTGATGATCTCTAGGCTCATCTATGGTGTCTCAAAGAGCAGTGTTTCATTGTTTTCCAAGGTTAATATTCCATTGTGTACATGGACCACTTCTTCTTTATCAATTCATCTGTTGATGGACATTTTGGTTGCTTCCGTATCTTGGCTATTGTGAAAGTGGCTGCAGTGCAGCTGTTGCAGCCTCTGTCTTCTCGATTCTGGTCTTCTCAGGTGAGAGGCCCAACATTGGGCCTGCTGGATGGAATGGTGGCTCGGTTTTACATTTCTTTTGTGTGTGTGTGTGTGGTACAATGGCCTCTCACTGTTGCGGCCTTTCCCGTTGTGGAGCACAGGCTCCGGACGCGCATGCTCAGCGGCTATGCCTCACGGGCCTAGCCACTCTGCGGCATGTGGGATCTTCCCGGACTGGGGCACGAACCCATGTCCCCTGCATCGGAAGGTGGACTCTCAACCACTGCACCACCAGGGAAGCCCCAGTTTTTACTTTTAAACGAGGTCCTTTCTGTTCTCATTATTGGCTGTAACCACTTTACATCTCACCAGCAGCTAGAGAGTGCACAGTTCTCTAAAACCCTTTCAGCATATGTTGTTTGTAGACGTTTTGCTGATGGTAGTTGACGTGTGTGAGTTGAAACCTTTTTGTAGATTAGATTTGCATGAGTCTAATAATTCCTGATGTTGAGCTTTTATCCATTTTCCTTTCTTTTGAAGAAGAGTGTGCAAACTTATCTCTTCATACTATCTCCTTTAAACATTTGCATGTCTTGAATATTTTTGGTCATTCCCTAGCTCAGGACATTTTTTGAGGGCAGGTGTCCTTTACAGCCCTGAGTCTGTGAATGTTAAGTGACCATTAGCAGTGGGTTTAAAGCCGTTCTTGCCGCAAACGGCCGCAAGGTGGCAGCATTTCTATATTTCCAACTCTGGGTTTTCGAGCAACAGAGTCTTCCTGGAAATCCTGTTAGTAGGCTGCAAATTAGGGTGGAATGTGCCAGGGCAACCCCCCAACAGCTTGTATCTCCTTACTCCTTGTTTGTTTTCTAAATTTAATTTTTATTTAGTATCAGAGTAAATTTGATAAAAATGTTGTGTGTGTTCTAGGTGTACAGAATCTGGTTCATTTTATGTATGTATCGATCTATTCATCTTTGGATCCTTTCCCATGTAGGTTATTACAGAATGTTGAGTAGACCTCTCTTGGTATTCCGTAGGTATTTGGTGATTATATATTTCATGTGTATTAGTACATGTGTGTTAATCCCCATATCCTAATTCATACCTTCCTTACACCTTTCCATTTGGTTAAACATAATTTGGTTTTCTGAATCTATGAGTGTCCTTCTCTTGGAAAGTATTTCATGGGTATCAATTTTTAGGTAACACCTATAATTGATGTCATAGGATATCTGTGTTTTGGTTTCTTTCTTACTTCAAGTTGGGTGATTATCTCTAGATCCTTCTATGGTGGTGCCAATGGCACTGTTCCATGCTTTTCCATGGCTAATATTCCATTGTGTACACGGACCACTTCTTCTTGGTGCATTTTTTCTGTTGATGGACATTTTGGTTTCTTCCAAGTCTTGGCTATGGTACATGTTGCTGCAGTGCAGGATTGCCAGCCTGTGTCTCTTTGATTCTGGTCTACTCAGGTGATAGGCCCATCAGTGATCCTACCGGATCACATGGTAGCTCAATTTTTACCTTTAAACACACCTCCATTCTGTTTTCAGTACTGTCTGTTACCAGGTGACATCTCACCAGCAGCTAGAGGGTACACAGTTCTCTAAAGCCCCTTCACCATTTATAAGTTGTAGACTTTTTTGCTGGTGATCATTCTGACGGCTGTGAGGTGAATGTGTTTGTAGACTGGATTTGCATGGCTTTATTAATTCCTGATGTTGAGCATGTTTCCTTGCCCTTTTTTTTAACACAAAAAAAGACAGAAAAAGAAAGAATACAAAATGTGCGTAAAATATGCCTCTTTAAATTGTCGTTTTGAACTATGCATGTCTTTTGAGATTTTTGCTCGATTTAGTGACCACGGATTTGTTTAGAGGGCAGGTGTCATTTACAAGCCTGGAATTATTTTGAATATCAAGTAACCATTATCGCTGGGTTTAGAGCTGCTGCTGTGTGAAACGGCCACAAAGAGGCACAGTTCTCCTTTAACAAATCTGGTTATTAGGGCAACAGAGCCTTAATGAAAGTCGTGTTCTAGGTTGTAAATTAGAATGGAATGTGCCAGGAAAAAGCCCCTTAACTTTATATCCCACTACTTCTTCGTTTTTTAAATTTAATTTTCATTTTTTATCACAGCAAGTGTGATTACAATATTTTGCTTGTTCTAGGTGTGCAAGATGTGGTGGTTTTACACATATATCTATTGTTCTTTGGATCCTTTTCCCATGTAGGTTACGACACAATGTTGAGTAGTCTTCTCTTGGTATTCTGTAGGTCTTTGGTGACTATATACTTCACCTGTGTTTGTATAGCTCTGTTAACCCCGATATCTTAATGTATCCAATCCTCACACCTTTCCATTGGTGAATCATAAGTTTGTTTAATAAATCTGTGATTGCCTTTCTCTGTGGAAATATCTTCACTGGTATCAATTTTTAGCTGACACCTATAAATGATATCGTAGTATATGTGTCTCTCACTTTCTGACTTACGACAAGTTGTGTGATTACTTCTAGACTCATCTACGGTGTTGCAAATGGCATTGTGTCATTTTTTTCCTTGGCTAATATTCGGTCTGTGCATGTACCAGTTCTTCTTTGTCCACTCATCTGTTGATGGAATTTTTGGTTGCTTCCACGTCTTGACTATTGTAATACTGCTGCAGTGCACATTTGCCTGCCTGTGTCTTTCCAATTCTGTCATCTTCGGTTTTAGACCAAGTAGTGGGCCTGCTGGATCATATGGTAGGCAATTGTTTACCTTGTAAAGGCACCTCCATTCTGTTCCATTAATGGCTCTTACCAGGTTACGTCCCATTTAAAGTTGAGGGTATGCACTTCTCCATAACCCCTTCAGCATTTATTGTTTGTAGTTTTTCTACTAATTTTTATTCTGACTGCTGTGAGCTGATACCTCTTTGTGGTTGGATTTGCATGTGTCTCATAATGCCTTGAAATTTAGCTTTCAGGCATGTCCTTTTTTTTCTTCAAACTGTGAGTACAGCTTACCTCTTCAAATGGTTTTCTTGAAATATGTGCCACATTTTGAAATATTTTGGCCATTACCTCCCTGAAGACATTTTGAGGGCAGGTTTCATTTAGAGCCCTCGAGTACTTGTGCATATGAAATGCCGATTAGCACAGGTTGTAAAGCTGCTGTTGCAGGCAACGGCCATTTGGCGGCAACATTTCTGCTTTCCCCATTCTGGTAACCAGGGAAACAGACCTTCTTGCCAGTGGTGTTCCTCTTTTATACACTAGAGGTGAATGTGCCTGGATAAACCCCCAAAGGGTGATGTTGCCATACACTAAACTGTAACCAAAACCGTACCCGTTCCCTAACCCTAACCCTAACCCTTACACTGAGCTGTGCCATAATAATAACCCATACACTAACACTAACACGTACCCTAACCCTAACCCTAAACCTTATACTTACCCAAGTCCTAATAGTAACACGTACACTAACAGTAACACTAACCCTAACAGGTACCCTAAACCTTTGTCGTACCCTAGACAGTGACCTAATCTGTACCCTTTCCCTAATGCTAAACCTAACCCTAAACCATCCCCTAACCCACAACCTAATCCTAACCCGTATACTAACACTAACCCACACCCTAATATGGATTCTAACCAAACCCGTTGTCGTACACTAACTGGTACCATAAGCTGTATCCATTCCCTAACGCTAATCCTAACCATAACCCTAACCCTAAATCATACCGTAACCCGTACCCTGATCCTAACCCGTACCTTGGCGGGGGAACCGTATATCACACTGTCACCATAGAAAAACCTACAGACACTGCAGTGACGGTGGCCAATAAGACCGGCTGGACTCCTCGCTACTTCAAAATTTCTTGTGACTCTGGGACTAATGGAATACAGAAGAAGACATCATCTAAGTCTAATACAGAATACCATGTCCTGGTGGATGGTAGAATGACCATCAGTGTGTAGGAATTAGGAACTACTGGATGTATATTCTCAGGTGCTTCACTGACCTGACATCCTTTACCAAGTACCCAGTAGCCCACAGGGCTCTCATGGTCAGGCCGCTCCCAGGATTTGGAGCTCACCTGGGCAGGTACCCAGCAGGCCACGGGGCTCTCATGGTCAGGCCCCTCCCAGGATATGGAGCTCACCTGTGCAGATACCCAGCAGCCCATGGGGCTCTCGTGGTCAGGCCCCTCCCAGGATATGGAGCTCAGCTGTGCAGGTACCCAGCAAGACTGAGCACACAGGAACCGTGCACATAGCCCCCATTGCAGAGCACCCCCAGCTCACCTGTCACTCAGGGCTGACACAGAGCACCTCAGAGCACGACTTGAACTAACAAACAACAGCTCCAACAGGTCTGTGACACTGGGCGTCACTCTGTGCGGCCTCCCTCCACCTGGTCTTCCAGAGACTTCCACTGCAGCCAGGGCACCAGGCCTCTGTTTCCACCCACCACCCCTCGTCTCCCTGAATACTGGGTTCCTCTCATTAGGAGAGGGTCTTCTTGAAGTTGTCTCCCACTCATGGGCCAGATAAAATGATTAGAAAACAAGCCAGAGCTGCAGCCCCTTGTCTATCCTGACTCTCAGGAGCCCACACCTGTTCCTTGGACCTGGTCGGTTCATCAAGGTCCATTTTCTGCTGCTGTGAGCCCCAGAGGGGCGAGGATTGGCTGACCTGGGCAGCCTGACCGTGCCGGCCAGCCCTCTCCAGGTGTGCCTGGTTTGAGGTCAATATAAACACCGCTCCAGGCAGCAAGAGCCCCTTCAGTTGTGTCTGACGCCATTTTCTCTGCCCCGTCAGCAGTGTCGGGGCTGGGCTGGTGGGAGGGAGTGAGGGGCCACGGTTTTTAGGGTGGCCCGGTGTGAGTGGGGCTCTGCTGGGCTTTCTGCAGGAGTTGCCAAGCTGCCAACTGCTAAAGAAGAGGATGTGTCACCCATATCTGCTGCTGAAATTTCTCCCCAGGCAGAGGTGAGTAAGGAAAAAAGCAGTGGGGGCTGGGACAGGAGGGGTATCTCAGGCAGGGAAATGGAAAGCTTCCAGAAGTGCGCCCGGGGCCAGGACCATCCTGGTTGGCCTGTAGGCACCAAGTCGGCCTGGGTGCTGTCGCTGGTGTGGCTCCATGGCCCTTCCTCTAGGCTTTCAAGTCCTTGCACAGATTCAGGTGTTTTACCTGGGAACTGTGGGAACAGTTCAGCAGCAGCTGGCCTGGAGCTCAGCTCACGTTTACTCAGAGATGCCTCAGCACAGTCCCCCAGCTTTGCAATGAGGACACTCCTTGCAGGGTGGGGGGGCGCTGCTGGCTTCATGGGAGACGATTACCCACCTCTGACCAACTTCAGGATTCTTTAACTTTGGAGCAAGTGCCCTGATAGGGTTTTCCTGTTTATAACTGGTGGGTTCTGCTTTTTTTTTTTCTTTTTGGGTTCAATGTAGGTTTTATTCCTCTTTTTCGTATTTATAGATAGAAGCATGGAAATAATTCATTCATATAAATACATGTATGGGAATGGAAGAACTATTTTTCTGTTTTACTTTTTGTATGTTTATTTATTTTTTTAATTTTTAATTTTATTATTATACAGCAGGTTCTTTCTGGTTATCGATGTTATACATATGGGTGTATATAAGTCAATCCCAAACTCCCAATTCATCCCAGCACTACCCCCCCACGGCTTTCCCCCCTTGGTGTCCATACGTTTGTTGTCTACATCTGTGTCTCTATTTCTGCCCTGCAAACCAGTTCATCTGTTCCATTTTTCTTGGTTCCACATATATGCATTAATATACAATATTTCTTTTTCTCTTTCTGTCTTATTTCACTCTGTATGACAATCTCTAGGTCCATCGACGTCTGTACAAATGACCCAATTTCATTCCTTTTTATGGCTGAGTAACATTCCATGTTATATATGTACCACATCTTTATCCATTCGTCTGCCTGTGTGCATTTAAGTTGCTCCCATTACCTGGCTATTGTAAATAGTGCTGCAATGAACATTGTGGTGAATGTGTCTTTTTGATTTATGTTTTTCTCTGGGTATATGCCCAGTAGTGGGATTGCTGGATCATATGGTAATTCTATTTTTAGTTTTTTAAGGAACCTCCATATTGTTCTCCATATTGACTGTATCAATTTACATTCCCACCAATAGTGGAAGAGGGTTCCTTTTCTCCACACCCTCCCCAGCATTTATTGTTTGTAGATTTTCTGATGATGTCCATTCTAACAGGTGTGAGGTGATACCTCATTGTAGTTTTGATTTGCATTTCTCTAATAATTAGTGATGTTGAGAAACTTTCCATGTGCTTCTTGGCCATCTCTCTTCTTGGAATCAATGTCTATTTAGATCTTCTGCCATTTTTGTATTGGGTTGTTTGGTTTTTTTAATATTGAGCTGCATGTGCTGTTTATATATTATTGGAGATTAATCCTTTGTCTGTTGATTCATTTGCAAATATATTCTCCCATTCTGAGGGTTGTCTTTTCGTCTTGTTTTTACTTTCCTTTGCTTTGCAAAAGCTTTTATGTTTCCTTAGTTCCCATTTGTTTATTTTTCTTTTTTATTGCATTACTCTAGGAGGTGGATCAAAAAAGATCTTGTTGTGATTTATGTCAGAGTATTCTTCCTATTTTTTCCTCTAAGAGTTTTATACTGTCCGGTCTTACATTAAGGTCTCTAATCCATTTTGAATTTATTTTTCTGTATGGTGTTAGGGAGTATTCTAATTTCATTCTTTTACATGTAGCTGCCCATTTTTCCCAGAACCACTGATTGAAGAGACTGTCTTTTCTCCATTGTATAGTCTTGCCTCCTGTGTCATAGATTATTGACCATTGGTATGTAGGTTTATCTCTGGGCTTTCTTTCTTTTTTCATTTTACAACTTTATTGGAGTATAATTGCTTTACAATGATGTGTTAGTTTCTGCTGTATAACAAAGTGAATCAGCTATACATATACCACCATATCCCCTCCCTCTTGCATCTCTCTCTCACTGTCTCTATCCCACCACTTTAGGTGTTCACAAAGCACTGAGCTGATCTCCCTGTGCTATGTGGCTTCTTCCCAGTAGCTATCGATGTTACATTTGGTAATGTATATATGTCCATGCCACTCTCTCACTTTGTCCCAGCTTACCCTTCCCCCTCCCCGTGTGCTCAAGTCCTTTCTGTACGTCTGTGTCCTTAATCCTGTCCCACCCCTACGTTCTTCATAAACTTTTTTTTCTTTAGACTCCATATATCTGTGTTAGCACACGCTATTTGTTTTTCTCTTTCTGACTTACTTTACTGTGTAGGACAGTCTCTACGTCCATCCATCTCACTACAAATAACTCAGTTTTGTTTCCTTTTATGGCTGAGTAATATTCCATTGTATATATGTGCCAGATCTTCTTTATTGATTCATCAGTCGATGGACACTTAGGTTGCTTCCATGTCCTGGCTATTGTAAATAGAGCTGCAATGAACATTGTTGAACATAACTCTTTTTGAATTATGGTTCTCTCAGGGTAAATGCCCAGGAGTTGGATTGCTGGGTCGTATGGTACTTCTATTTTTAGTTTTTTAAGGAACCTCCATACCGTTCTCCCTAATGGCTATATCAATTTACATTCCCACCAACACTGAAAGAGTGTTCCCTTTTCTCCAATAAATGCCTCTGCAGCAATTATTTTTTGTAGATTTTTTGATGATTGCCATTCTGACTGCTGTGAGTGATACCTCACTGTAGTTTTGATTTACATTTCTGCAATGATTAGTGATGTTCAGCATCCTTTCATGTGTTTGTTGGCAACCTGTATATCGTCTTTGGAGAAATGTCTATTTAAGTCTTCTGTCCATTCCTGGATTGGGTTGTTTGTTTTTGTGATATTGAGCTACATGAGCTGCTTGTAAATTTTGGAGATTAATCCTTTGTCATTTGCTTCATTTGAAAATATTTTCTCCCATTCTGAGGGTTGTCTTTTCGTCTTCTTTATGTGTTTCTTTGCTGTGCAAAAGCTTTTAAGTTTCATTAGGTCCCATTTGTTTATTTTTGTTTTTATTTCCATTTCTCTAGGAGGTGGGTCAAATAGGATCTTGCTGTGATTTATGTCATAGAGTGTTCTGCCTATGTTTTCTTCTAAGAGTTTAATAGCGTCTGGTCTTAACATTTAGATCTCTAATCTATTTGGAGTTTATTTTTGTGTATGGTGTTATGGATGTTCTAATTTCATTCTTCTATGTGTAACTGTCCAGTTTTCCCAGCACCACTTCCTGAAGAGACTGTCTTTTCTCCATTGTTTATCCTTGCCTCCTTTGTCATAGACGAGTTAGCCATAGGTATGTAGGTTTATCTCTGGGCTTTCTATCCTGTTCTGTTGATCTATATTTCTGTTTTGGTGCCAGTACCATATAGTCTTGATTACTGTAGCTTTGTAGTATAGTCTGAAGTCAGGAAGTCTGATTCCTCCAGCTCTTTTAATTTCCCTCAAGACTGATTTGGCTATTCGAGGTGTTTTGTGTCTCCTTACACATTTTAAGGTTTTTTTGGTCTAGTTCTGTAGAAAACGCCACTGATAATTTGATAGGGATTGCATTGAATCTGTAGATTGTTTTGGGTAATATAGTCATTTTCACAATATTGATGCTTCTAATCCAAGCATATGGTTAATACTCCCATCTGTTTATATAATCTTTGATTTCTTTCAGCACTGTGTTATAGTTTTCTAAGTATAGGACTTTCACCTCCTTAGGTAGTTTCATTCCTACATATGTTATTCTTTCTGTTGCAATGGTGTATGGGATTGTTTCCTTAATTTCTCTTTCTCATCTTTCATTGTTAGTGTAGAGGAATGCAAGAGATTTCTGTGCATTAATTTTGTATCCTGCAACTTTACCAAATTCATTGATTAGCTCTAGTAATTTTCTAGTGTCATCTTTAAGATTCACTATGTGTAGTATCATGTCATTTGCAAACAGTGAAAATTTTACTTCTTTTCCAATTTGTATTCCTTTTATTTCTTTTTTTCTCTGATTGCTGTGTCTAGGCCTTCCAAAACTATGTTGAATAATACTGGTGAGAGTGGACATCCTTGTTTTGTTCCTGATCTTAGAGGAAATTCTTGTAGTTTTTCACCATTGAGAATGATGTTTGTTGTGGGTTTGTCATATATGACCTTTATTATGTTGAGGTAGATTCCCTCTATGTTCACTTTCTGGAGAATTTTTAATCATATATGGGTGTTGAATTTTGTCAAAATTGTTTCCTGCTTCTATTGAGATGATATTTTTATTTTACAATTTGTTAATATGGTGTATCACATGGATTTGTGTATATTGAAGAACGCTCGCGTTCCTGGGATAGACCCCACCTGATCATGGTGTGTGATCCTTTTAATGTGTTGTTCAATTCTGTTTGCTAGTATTTTGTTGAGGATTTTTACATCTATATTCATCAGTGATATTGGTCTCTAATTTTCTTTTTCTGTAGTATCATTGTCTGGTTTTGGTATCAGTGTGATGTGAATGAGTTTGGGAGTGTTCCTTTCCCTGCAAATTTCTGAAGAGTTTGAGAAGGTTGGGTGTTAGCTCTTGTCGAAATATTTGATAGAATTCACCTCTGATGCCATCTGGTTCTGGACTTTTGTTTGTTGGAAGATTTGTCATCACCGTTTCAATTTCATTACTTGTGATTGGTCTATTCATATTTTCTATTTATTCCTCTTTCAGTCTTGGAAGGTTATACCTTTCTAAGAATTTGTCCATTTCTTCCAGGTTGTCCATTTGATTGGCATAGAGTTGCTTGTAGAAGTCTCTTAGGATGCTTTGTATTTCTGTGGTGTCTGTTGCAACTTCTCCTTTTTCACTTCTAATTTTATTGATTTGAGTCCTCTCCCTCTTTTCCTTGAGTCTGGCTAACGATTTTTCATTTTTGTTTATCTTCTCAAAGAACCAGCTTTTAGTTTTATTGATCTTTGCTATTGTTTTCTTTGTTTCTATTTCATTTATTTCTGCTCTGATCTTTATGATTTCTTTCCTTCTACTAACTTTGGGTTTCTTTCTTCTTTCTCTAATTCCTTTAGGTGTAAGGTTAGATTGTTTATTTGAGAGTTTTCTGGTTTCTTGAGGCAGGCTTGTATTGCTATAAACTTCCCTCTTAGGACTGCTTTTGCTGCATCCCATAGGTTTTGGATCATCATATTTTTGTTGTCATTTGTCTCTAGGTTGTTTTTGATTTCCTCTTTTCTTTCTTCAGTGGTGTCTTGGTTATTTAGTGACGTATTGTTGAGTCTCCATGTGTTTCTGTTTTTTACATATTTTTTCCCTGTAATTGATTTCTAATCTCATAACCTTGTGGTCAGAACAGATGCTTGATATGATTTCAGTTTTATGAAATTTCCTGAGGCTTTGTTTGTGACCCAAGATGTGATCTATCCTGGAGAATGTTCTGCGTGAAGTTGAGAAGAACATGTAATCTGCTGTTTTTGGATGGAATGTCCTATAAATATCAATTAAATCTATTTGGTCTCTTGTGTCATTTAAAGTTTGTGTTTCCTTATTAATTTTCTGTCCGGATGATCTCCATTGGTGTAAGTAAAGTGTTAAAGTCCCCTGCTATTATTGTGTTACTGTCGATTTTGTCTTTTATAGCTGTTAGCAGTTGCCTTATGTATTGAGGTGCTCCTATGTTGGGTACATATATATTTATAATTGTTATGTCTTCTTTTTGGATTGATTCCTTGATCATTATGTAGTGTCCGTCCTTGTCTCTTGTAACACTCTTTATTTTAAAGTCTATTGTATCTGATATGAGTATTGCTACTCCAGCTTTCTTTTGATTTTCATTTGCATGGAATATCCTTTTCCATCCCCTCACTTTCAGTCTGTATGTTTCCCTAGGTCTGAAATGGGTCTCTTATAGACTGCATATATATGGATCTTGTTTTTGTATCCATTCAGCAAGACTGTGTCTTTTGTTTGGAGCATTTAATCCATTCACATTTAAGGTAAATATTGATATGTATATTCCTATTACTGTTTTCTTAATTGTTATGTGTTTGTTTTTGTAGATTCTTTTCTTCTGTTGTGTTTCCCACTTAGATAGGTTCCTTTAGCATTTGTTGTAGAGCTGGTTTGGTGGTGCTGAGTTCTCTTAGCTTTTGCTTGTCTGTAAAGCTTTTGATTTCTCCATTGAATCTGAATGAGATCTTGCTGGGTAGAGTTCTTTTGGTTGTAGGTTCTTCCCTTTCATCACTTTAAATATATCAGCCAACTCCCTTCTGGTTTGTAGAGTTTCTGCTGAGAAATCAGCTGTTAACCTTATGGGAGTTCCCTTGTATGTTGTCATTTTTCCCTTGTGCTTTCTATAATTTTTCTTTGTCTTTGATTTTTGTCAGTTTGATTATCATGTGTCTCGGCATTTTTCTCCTTGGGTTTATCCTGCCTGGGACTCTCTGTGCTTTCTGGACTTGGGTGGCTACTATTTCCTTTCCCGTGTTAGGGAAGTTTTCGACTATAATCACTTCAAATACTTTCTCGGGCCCTTTCTCTCTCTCTTCACCTTCTGGGATCCCTATAATGCAAATTTTGTTGCATTTAATGTTATCCCAGAGGTCTCTTAAGCTGTCTTCCTTTCTCTGCATTCTTTTTTCTTTATTCTTTTCTGCAGCAGTGAATTCCACCTTTCTGTCTCCAGGCCAGTTATCCGTTCTTCTGCCTCAGTTATTCTACTATTGATTCCTTCTAGTGTTTTTTTTTTTTTTTTTTTTTTTTTTTTGCGGTACAAGGGACTCTCACTTTTGTGGCCTCTCCCGTTGTGGAGCACAGGCTCTGGATGTGCAGGCTCAGCGGCCATGGCTCACGGGCCCAGCCGCTCCTTGGCATGTGGGATCTTACCAGACCAGGGCACGAACCCATGTCCCCTGCATCGGCAGGTGGACTCTCAACCACTGCGCCACCGGGGAAGCCCCCTTCTAGTGTATTTTTCATTTCAGTTATTGTATTGTTCATCTCTGTTTGTTGGGTCTTTAGTTCTTCTAGGTCTTTGTTAACTATTTCTTGCATCTTCTCTATCTTTGCCTCCATTCTTTTTCCAAGGTCTTGGATCATCTTCACTATCATTATTATGAATTCTTTTTCTGGAAGGTTGCCTATCTCCACCTCATTGAGTTGTTTTTCTGGGGTTTTATCTTGTTCCTTCATCTGGTACAAATTCCTCTGCCTTTTCATTTTGTCTATCTTTCTGTGAATGTGGTTTTCCATCCACAGGCTGAAGAACTGTAGTTCTTCTTGCTTCTGCTGTCTGCTCTCTGCTGGATGAGTCTATCTTAGAGGCTTGTGCAGCATTCCTGATGTGAGGGAGTGGTGGTGGGTAGAGCTGGGTGTTGCTCTGGTGGGCAGAGCTCAATAAAACTTTAATCCGCTTGTCTGTTTTGCATGGGGCAGAGTTCCCTCTCTGTTTGTTGTTTGGTCTGAGGCGACCCAGAACTGTGGCCCACCTGGCTCTTTGGTGGGGCTACCTGTGGACTCTGGGAGGGCTCATGCTAAGGAGGACTTCCCAGAACTTCTGCTGCCAGTGTCCTTGTCCGCACGGTGAGCCCCAGTCACCCCCCGCCTCTGCAGGAGACCCTCTAAAACTAGCAGGTAGGTCTGCTCAGTCTCCTATGGGGTCACTGCTCCTTCCCTTGGGTCCTGATGTGCACACTACTGTGTGTGTCCTCCAAGAGTGGAGTCTCTGTTGTGACTCTACGTCTCTGAGTGGGGTTGAGACTCTGAGACTGAGTGGAGTCTCACAGACTCTGTGTCCTATGAAACTTCGATGCTTTGTGGTTCTAGAAATCCTATAGGAGACGGTCCACAGCAGGTGAAGCTAATGCTGTTGGTGGAGGTGGTGAAGCCAAAGATCTGCAGTTCAGACTAAAGGTGCCAATGTACATTCAGGACAAAACAATCTCATGTGAATGTAGTTCAGGCAGGTTTAACATAAATAGAGTCAGGTTAATGCCTAACATCTTCTATCTTGTGCCTCCCCTCAGGGACCCCCTCCTCAGTTCCTGAGGCTCCTGTAACTCATGTACAGTGGAAGGGAGACTGGGCTCTGTCCAGTCTGAGCCCTGAGTTACCCTGTGTGTAGCTTAGGATACTTTGTATTTCTGTGGTGTCTGTTGTAACATCATCGCTTTCATTTCTGATTTATTTGGGCCCTCTCTTTTTTAAAAACACATACTACTATTGTCTTTTATTCTTTACAGAAGCTAAAAAAATGTTTGATCTATTACCCTTACTCTATGTATAGGTTTTTCAGTGAGATTTTTACTTTTGTTTGTTTTCTTATTACTATCAATAATTAGTGAGGCTTCTTTTAAGCTTAAGTAAATTACTTCAACATTACATATAAGGCTGGTTTATTAATGATGAACTCTTTTAGCTTTCGCCAGTCCGGGAAACTCTTGACCTCTCCTTCAATTCTTTCTTTCCTCCATGAATTTATTTATTTATTTTTGGCTGTATTAGGTCTTCATTGCAGTGCATGGGCTTTTCTCTAGTTGTGGCAAGTGGAGGCTACTCTTCGTTGTGGTGCATGGGCCATTGTGGTGCATGGGCTTCTCATTGCAGTAGCTCTTCTTGTTGTGCAACATGGGCTCTAGGTGCTCAGGCTTCAGTAGTTGTGGCTAGCAGGCTCAGTAGTTGTGTCTCATGGGCTCTAGAGCACAGGCTCAGTAGTTGTGGCACACAGGCTTAGTTGCTCTGTGGCATGTGGGATCTTCCTGGATCAGGGCCCGAACCCGTGTCCCCTGTATTGGCAGGCAGATTCTCAACCACTGTGACATCAGGGAAGCCCTGTCCTGCAATTCTGAATAATAATTTTGCTTGTAGAGTATTCCTGTTGTAGACTTTTTCTTTTTAGCCCATTGATTATATCCTATCATTCCTTCCTAGTTTGAAAATTGTGCTGAGAAGTCATCTGACAGTCTTATGGGAATACCTTGAACATAACTAGACCCTTTTATTTCACTGCCTCTGTGATCACTCTTTAAATTTTTGGAGCTTTATAATATGTCTTGGTGTGGACCTGTTTGTCTTCATCTTGTTTGGAACTCTGTTTTTCCTGGACCTGGATGTGTGTTTCCTTCCCCAGGTTAGGAAAGTTATCAGTTCCTCTATCCTCCAATAAGTTATCTGCCCGTTTCTCTCTTCTCCTCGTTCTGGGGCCCCTGTAATGCTCATGTTAATACTCTTGATGTTGTCTCAGAGGTCCCTTTACGTATACTCTTAATTGCTTTTACTTTGTGCTGTTCAGTTTGGGTGATTTTCACTACTCTGTTTTCCATTTCACTGATCTGTTCTTCTGTATCATACAGTATAATGTGGTTTCTCTCATGTACATGTGTGTGTGTTTTAATCTCTTTTATTGTATTGTTCACTGTTTTGTTCTTTTTGACATGTTATTACTCTGTTGAAATTCTCACTATGTCTATCTATTCTTCTCCTGACTTGGGTGAGCGTCTTTATAATCATTACTGTGAACACTTCTTTTTATCGGGTAGAATGCTTATCCCTGTTTTATTCAGTTCCTTTTTCTGATGTCGTGTCTTGTTACTTCATTTGTAACATATTCCTCTATTTCCTTATGCTTCCTAAGTCTCTGTACATCTTTATTCATTAGGTTCAGGTTGTTACATTCCCGGGTCTCAGGGAAGTGGCCTTATATAGGAGATGACTGATAGGGCCCAGCAGCACATTGTCCTCTGGCCAGCAGAGCCACATGCTCCAGGGGTGTTCCCTGTGTGGGCTGCACACACCTTTCTCTTACGGCGGGGCCAACTGCTGTAGACAAGCTGGTAGGTGGTATTGGACCCTGGCCTAAATGGCTGTGAGCCCCTGCAGTATGTGATTGATTGCCATGGGTGTGCTGATATCCAAGGCAGCCCTCCATTATGGGTGGCTGTGTGGTGCTCCAGGTGCACAGGTGGACAGCGTAGGCCTCCAGTGTGTCTGGTTGTGAGACCTTCTGGTGCGGGAGTGCTACGGGCATGGTGGTAAAAGGGGCAGGCCCCTGATTCTAATCAGTTCCAGGGAAGATTCTAAAATGTTGCTTGCCCATGTCTCAGTTCCTAGTGGGAGTCCCAGTTGCCTCTTGCCTTTCCAAGAAGCTCTCCGAGATTAGCAAGTGGGTCTGGCACACGTGTCTTTCACTCTGTTGGCTCTGCACAGGGACTGAGAACATGTGAGATTTGTGTGTGCCCTATGAGAGCAGTCTCAGTTTCCTTTAGTCTCCAGATTTCCTGAAAATAAGCCCTGCAAGTTTTCAAAGCCAGACCTGCTGTGTTCTTTTCTTCCAGTGCAGGAACCCTGGGCTGAGCAGCCTAATGCCAGGCTCATACCCTTCCCTCCATGTGGAGGACCTATGCAATTGTGATATCTTCCAGCTGTGGGTCACTGTGCTATATGTGTGGGTTCCAATTAGACTGTGTTTCCAGTCCTCCTACCTGCCTTGTGGTTTCTCCTTCCTTATATCTTGAGTTGTGGAAAACATTCCCTGCTGGTCTTCAGAGATAATTTCCGTGTAAGTTGTTGTAATTTGGGTGTGCCTTTGGCAGCAGGGGAGCTCAGTATCTTCCTACTCTATCATCTTGATCCCCTCTCAAGAATTCTTTGAAAATATATGCATCTATTACTGTAAACATAACTCTTTGAATTGCAGTCTTGTTCCTGTGTTCCATAAATTTAGGTACTTTGTGTTTCCAATTTTGTTTGCTTTAAGATTTCTTTTAAATTTCCGTTTTGATTTATTCCTGTATGCATTGGCTATTCAGGAGCTTATTGTCCAATTTCCAAGTGTTCTTCAATTTTCAATTATTCGTTTTAATATTGAATTTCAGTTTCATACCATTGTGGTTGGAAATGATCCTTGATATGATTTCAATATTCTTGGATTTTTGAAGACTTGTTTTGTGGCTTAACATAGGATCTACCCTAGGCAATGTTCTACGTGTACTTAAGAAGAATGGAAAGTTTGCTGCTGTTGAGTGGAATATACTGTAGATGTATGTTAGGTTCATTTGATATCAAGTGTGTGTTCAGGTTCAGTGTTTCCTGATTGATATTATGTCCGGATGATCTATACAGTGTTGAAAGTTGGGTATCGATGTTTCTTACCATTATTTTATTTCTGCACATTTTCCCCTTCACGTGGGTTAATATATTCTTTATATGTTGAGAGGCTCCAAAGCTGGATACACACGTATTTATAATTGTCATGATTTCTTGATGAATTAATCCATTTATCATTATATGATAACCTTCTTTCCTTTGAGAGGTTTGACTTCAAGTCTTTTTTATCTCATAATAGACTAGTCAGTCAAGTATCATTTTCATGGAGTATTTTGTTCCCAATCTTTCAATTTTATGCTATATATGGATTAGAAGTTAACATGAATATCTTGTACACAGTATAATTGAACTTTCTTTAATCCATTCAGCCACCCTATGGATTATTTAAATTGAAGTGTAGTTGATTTACAATATTACATTAGTCTCAGGGTTACAACATATGGATTGAATATTTTTATAGATCGTGTTCCACTAAAGTGATTACACAATAATGTCTATATTTCCCTGTGTTGTGGTATATATCCTTGTTTGTTTATTTCATACATAGGGGTACTGGATTGAGAGAAACAAACTACTGTTTTTCCCTCCCCCTTTAAGTCGCCCCACCAGTAACCACTAATTTGTTCTCTGTGAGTCTATTTCTGTTTTGTTATATACATACATTTCTTGCATTTTTAGATTCTACAGAGAAGTGAGAACATAGTGTATTTGTCCTTCTCTAACTTAAGTACACATAAATATTCTAGGCCTATCCATGTTGTTGCAAATGGCAGAATTTGATCCTTTTAATGGCTGAGTAATAGTCTATTGTGTATACATACCACATCTTCTTTATCCACTCATCTGTTGATGGACATTTAGTTTGCTTCCATATGTTGGCAATTGTAAATAATGCTGCTATGAACATTGGGATGCATGTATCTTGTCAAATTGGTGTCTTCATTTTCTTTGGACATATACCAAGCAGTGGAATCACTGGCTAATATGATAGTTCTACTTTTAGCTTTTATCAGGACCTCCATATTCTTTTCATAGTGGGTGTACCAACTTACAATCCCACCACCAGTGTACTAGGATTGCCTTCTCCATGTCATGAACAACATTTCATATTTGTATACTTTGGAATAATAGCCACGTTGAGAGGTGTGACCTGACGTCTCATTATGGGTTTTCTTGTGGATCATTCATTAAATTTAACTTACAAAAGAAGATGATAGGCTGGATGTGATCTCCAGGTTTAGTTTGCTAATGCCTGGTATAGGTTAATTTGGGGAGAATTAATACCTTTACAATGTTATTTATTGCTTACATTTTTCAGGTTGACATTTAGTGATTGGAAACATTTAAAATTTTTTCTCCCTGAAGGATATATGAAGTCTGTTGGTTTGTTTCTGTTTTATAAATTTGTTCATTTCTATCATTTTTTGGACTCCACTATAAGTGATATCATATGATATTTGTCTTTTTCTATCTGACTTACTTCACTTAGAATGAAATAATGTCATTTGCAGCAACAGGAATGGACCTAGAGGTGATCATGCTTTTTCATTTCTGAGTAATATTTATTTGATTGTGTACATGTACAACTTCTTCATTATCCATTCATCTGTTGATGGACATTTTGGTTGCCTCCATGTCTTGGCTATTGTAAACAGTGCTGCAGTGCGTGTTTGGGTTTGGGTGCATTTGCCATTTTCATTTCTGGCTTTCTGCAGATATACACCCAGAAAGAAGACTGCTGGATGATATGGTAGCTCTATTTTTACTTTTAAAAGACATCTCCATACTGTACTTTATAGTGGCTCTTACCAGCTTACATCACACCAACAGCATAGGAGGGTTCCCTTTTCTCCATGTCCTCTCCAGCATTTATGGTTTGTAAACGTTTTGATGATGGCCATTCTGACTGTGTGAGGTGATACCTTGTTGTAGTTTTGATTTGCATGTGTCTCTCCAATAATACAAGATTTTGAGCATCTTTGCATGTGTTGTTTTAAACACTGTGAGGAAAAGTTACAGTTGACATTGGGCTTTTGAAAGTCTGACTATTTTGAATTTTTGCTCGATAACTACCACAGGACATTTGTCAAGGGCAGGTGTCATTTACACCCTGGCAGTCCTTGTGAATATGAAGTGCCCATAAGCACATGTTTTAAAGTTGCTGTTGTGGAAATGGGCACAGATGTTAGGATTTCCTTCATGCCCCTCTCTGGTTACTTGGGTAACCAGACCCACTGTGGAAGACGGGCTCTTGGATTGTAAATTAGTGTGGGCTGTGGCAGAACAAACACCCCAAATCTTCTGTTTTGTTACTTCTTGTTTTTGTTTTAATTTAATTTTTCTTTTTTATTGGAGTAAAGTTGATTTAAAATATTCTGTTTGTGGTAGGCGTACAGAATCTTGTTCAGTTATGTATATTCATATGTGTATTCATCTTCAGATCCTTTTCCCATATAGGTTATTAGAGAGTGTTGAGTAGACTTCCCTTTGTTATGCAGTAGGTCCTTGTTGATAATCTATTTTATATGTATTAGTGTGTAAATATTTCCCCCAGCCTCCTGATTGATTTATTCCTTTCACCCACCTTTCTCACTGAGTAAGCATAAGTTTGTTTTCTAAGTCTATGCATCTGTTTCTCTCTCTTTTATTTTATTTTTTTGGCTGTACTGCAAGGCATGTGTGATATTAGTTCTCCCAACACCAGGGATCGAACCCATGCCCCCTGAATTGGAAGCTCAGATTCTTAACCATTGGACCACCTGGAAAGTCCCTGTTTCTCTCTTGTAAATTAGTTCATTGGTATCAATTTTTAAATTTCAGCTATAAGTAGTATCATATGATATTTGACTTTCTCTTTCTGACTTACTTCACTTAGTATGATTATCTCTAATTCTATCTATGATGCTGCAAATGGCATTCCTTCATTCTTTTCATTTCTGAGTAATATTTCACTGTGAACATGTACCGTTTCTTTATCCGTCCATCTGCTGATGGATATTTTGGTTGCTTCCATGTCTTAGACGTTGTAAATTGTGCTGCGGTACACATGTGGGTGCATGTGTGTTTTCCAATTCTGGTTTTCTCCTGTTATACGCCTGGGAGTGGGACAGCTGGATCATATGGTACCTCTAAATTTACCTTGTAAAGGCACCTCCATACTCTTATTTATAGTGGCTGTTACCATGTTAGATCCCAACAGCAGCACAGCATAGGAGGGTTGCCTTTTTTCTACAACCTCTCAAGCATTTACTGTTTGTAGATGTTTCAATGGTGGCTATTCTTACTCATGTGAAGTGACCCCTCATTGTAGTTTTGATTTCCATGACGCTAATAATATAGGAATTAGAACATCTTTTCGAGTGCTTTTCTTTTAAACAGTGTAAAATTTACCTATGGAAATAGGATCTTGAAAGTCTGTTCCTTTGGAATTTATTTTGCTTACCTACCCGTGGACATTTCCTGATTGTGGGTGTCATGTAGAGCCCAACAGTTCTTCTGAATATTAAGTACCCATAAGCATTGTTTTTAAAGTTGCGGGAAAGGGCAACAAGGCAGTGGAATTTATTCATACTCACCTTGATTGCTAGGTAAAACATTGGTTTAGTGGAATTCCTCTTCCTAGATTGTAAATTGGAGTGTAAAGTGCCAGGACAAATACACAAAATCTTGTGTCACATTACTTCTTGTTTAATTTAATTTTTATCTCTTATCAGAATAAATTTGATTACAATGTTGTGTTTGTTCTAGGTGTAAAGAAGCTGGTTCATTCATATGTATACATATATCTAATCAGGTTTAGTTTCTTTCGCATGTTGGTCATTAGAGAGAGTTGAGTAGACCTCCCTTGGCATCCAGTAGGTCCTTCCTGATAATATATTTTATGTGAATTATTAAATGCATGTTAACCCCAACATCCTAATTTTTCCATTCCTTTCACCTTTTTCAAAGTCTGTATGGGTCTTTCGCAGTGGAAATATATTCATGGGTATCAATTTTTAGATAACCCTAGTAAATGATGTCATCGGGTATTTGTCTTTCTTTTTGTGACTTACTTTACGTAGTATGATTACCCCTAGGTTCATCAGTGGTGATGGAAAAGGCATTGTTTCATCATTTCCATGGATAATATTCGATTGTGTACATGTACCACTTCTTTGCCCATTCATTTGTTTTTGAACATTTTGCTTGCATCCATGTCTGGCTATTGTAAGTACCGCTGAAGAGCATTTTTGGGTACCTGGGTATTTCTGAATTCTGGTGTTCTCGGGTTACAGGCCCATTAGTGTTTTGGCAGAATCACATAGTAGCTCAATTTTTACCTTTTAAAGGCACCTTCATTCTGTTCTGATTAGTGGCTGTTACCAGTTTACATCTCAGCAACAGCATATGAGTGTATCCATTCTCGGAAACCCATTCAGCATTTATCGTTTGCAGACATTTTTCTCTGATGGCCATTCAGACTATTGTGAGCTGATACCTTTTGGTAGTTTAAATTTGCATGTCCCTAATAATTTTTGATGTTGAACATTTTTTTCATGTCCTTAAAAAAAACACTGTGAGGAAATTTACCTCTCGAAATTGTCTTCTCCGGATTTTCTACTGTTTTGCATATTAATGTCCATTCCTGACGGCAAGATATTTTTTGAGGGCAGGTGTCATTTAAAGCCCTGCACTCCTTGTGAATATTAAGTGACCAATAGCACTGGGATTAAAGCTGACAAGGCGGCAGATTTCTACATTCCCAGCTTTGGTTACAAGGACAGGAGAGCCTTCCTTGAAGTTGTGGTCCTAGGTTGCAAATTGTAGTGGAATGTCCCAGGACAAACTCCCAAAAGCTTATGTCTCCTACTCACGTTTGTTTTATAAATTTATTTTATGTTTCTTATTGGAGTAAATTTTTTTAAACTAGATTCTTCCTCGATCTACAATTTCCCCTCTCTCCTTTACCTTTAATATTTATTTATTTATTTTTGGCTGTGTTGCGTCTTCATTTCTGTGCGAGGGCTTTCTCTAGTTGCGGCAAGCGGGGACCACTCTTCATCGAGGTGCGTGGGCCTCTCACTATTGTGGCCTCTCTTGTTGTGGAGCACAGGCTGCAGACGCGCAAGCTCAGTAGTTGTGGCTCATGGGCATAGTTGCTCCACGGCATGTGGGATCCTCCCAGAGCAGGGCTCGAACCCGTGTCCCCTGCATTGGCAGGCAGATTCTCAACCACTGCACCACTAGGGAAGCCCCTATTGGAGTAAATTTTATTAGAGTGTTGTGATTCTCTGGATGTACCAATTAGGATCAATTTTTCATACATATATCTGTTCATCATTGGATCCTGTTACCATGTAGGCTATTATAGAGTGTTGAGTAGAGCTCCCTTGGTATTTGGTAGGTGTTTGGTGATTATATAATTTATATATATTAATGATTATATGATTTGTATATTTTATATATTATAAGTTTATATACTTATAACATATATTAGTGTATGTATGTTAACCCCATAATCTTAATTTACTCATCCTCCCACCTTTCATTTTGGTTAACCATTAGTTTGTTTTATACGTCTCTGAGTGTCTTTTCCTTTGGAAATATGTTCATTGGTAGGAATCTTAAGATAACATCTATAAATTATATCATAGGATATATATCATACACTTTTGACTTCACATAATATGATTATTTCTAGACTCACCTGTGGTCGTGAAAACGACATTGTTCATTTTTCTGAAAGCTAATCTTCCATTAGGTACATGTACCACTTCTTCTTTGTCCATTCATCTGTTAACTGACATTTTTGCTGCTTCCATGTCCTGGCTATTTTCAGTATTACTTCAGTACAGGTTTGTCAGCGTGTGTCTTCTCGATTCGGCGTTTAGGTGATAGGCCCAGTGGTGGGTGTGTTGGATCGAATGACATCTCAATTTTTACTTTTAAACGCAGCTCCTTTCTGTTCTCATTACCGGATCTTACCACTTTACATCTCACAAGCAGCTAGAGGATACAGAGTTCTCTAAAACACCTTCAGCGTTTATTGTTTGTAGACTTTTGGCTGATGGTAGTTGACTTGCGTGAGTTGAAACCTTTTTGTAGGCTAGATTTACATGAGTCTAATAATTCCTGATGTTGAGCTTTTATCCATTTTCTTTTTTTATTTGAAAAATAGTGGGTAAAACTTACCTCTTCATTCTATCTCCTTGAAAAATTTGCCAGGTTTGAATTTTTTTGGCCATTCCATACCTCAGCACAAGTTTTGATGGCAGGTGTGCTTTAAAGCCCAGAGTGAGTCCTTGTGAATGTTAAGTGACGGTTACCTGTGGTTTTAAAGCCGCTCTTGTGGGATATGGCACAAGGCGACAGCATTCCTATGTTTCAATTCTGGGATTTTGGGCAACAGATCTTTCCTGGAAATAGTCTTTGTAGGCTGCAATTTAGAGTGGAATGTGTCAGGGCAAACGCCCAAGAGCTTATATATCCATAATTCTTGTTTGCTTTTTTTAAATTTAATTTTTATTAATTATAAGAGCAAATTTGAGAAAATTGTTGTGTGTGTTCTAGCTGAACAGAATCTGCATCACTATATCTATGTATAGATCTATTCATCTTTGGATCCTTTCCCATGTAGGTTATTACAGAGTGTTGAGAAGACCTCTCTTGGTATTCCATAGGTATTTTGTGATTATATATTTCATATGTATTACTACATGTCTGTTAAACCCCATATCCTAATTCATACATTCCTTACACCTTTCCATTTGGTTAAACATAATTTGGTTTTCTGAATCTATGAGTGTCCTTCTCTTGGAAATTATTTCATGGGTATCAACCTTCCGGTAACACCTATAAGTGATGTAATAGGATATCTGCCTTTCGGTTTCTTTCTTACTTCAGGTAGGGTGATAATCTCTAGATCCTTCTATGCTGGTGCCAACGGCACTGTTCCATGCTTTCCCATGGCTAATATTCCATTGTGTACATGGGCCACTTCTTCTTGGTGCATTTTTCTGTTGATGGACATTTTGGTTTCTTCCAGCTCTTGGCTATGGTACATGTTGCTGCAGTGAAGGATTGCCAGCCTGTGACTTTTTGATTCAGGTCTACTCAGCTGATAGACCCATCAGTGGGCCAACCAGATCACATAGTAGCTCAAGTTTTACCTTTAAACACACCTCCGTTTTGTTCTCTGTACTGGCTGTTACCAGGTTACATCCCATCAGCAGCTAGAGGGTACACAGTTCTCTAAAACCCCTTCAGCATTTATACTATGTAGACTTTTTTGCCGATGATCCTTCTGACGGCTGTGAGGGGAACGTGTTTCTAGACCGGATTTGCATGGCTTTATTAATTCCTGACGTTGAGCGTTTTTCCATGCCTTTTTCTATAACAGAAAAAGAGACAGAATATAAAATGTGCATAAAATATGCCTCTTGAAATTGTCGTTTTGAAATATGGATGTCTTTTGAGATTTTTGCTCGATTTACGACCGAAGGATTGTTTTGAGGACAGGTGTCATTTACAGGCCTGCAATTATTATGACCATCAAGTAACCATTACAGCTGCAGTTAGAGCTGCTGTTGTGTGAAACGGCCACAAGGCGGCAGCAGTTCTCATTAACCAAATCTGGTTACTAGGGAAACAGAGCCTCAATGGAAGTCCTGTTCTAGGTTGCAAATTAGAATGGAATGGGCCAGGAAAAAGCCCCTTAAGTTTATATCTCACTAAATATTGTTCCTTTTTAAAATTTAATTTTCATTGTTTATCACAGCAAGTGTGATTACAATGTTTTGCTTGTTTTAGGTGTGCAAGGTGTGGTTGTTTTCCACATATACCTATTTCTTTTCTTCTTTGGATCCTTTTCCCATTTTAGGTTATGACACAATGTTGAGTAGTCTTCTCTTGGTATTCCGTAGGTCTTTGGTGATTATATACTTCACCTGTGTTTGTATATCTCTGTTAACTCTGACATCCTAATGTATCCAATCTTCACACCTTTCCATTGGTGAACCATAAGTTTCTTTAATGAATCTGTGATTGCCTTTCTCTGTGGAAATATCTTCACTGGTATCAATTTTTAGGTAACACCTATAAGTGATATCATAGGATACGTGTCTTTCGCTTTCTGACTTACTACAAGTTGCGTGATTACTTCTAGACTCATCTGTGGTGATGCAAATGGCATTGTGTCATTTTTTTCCTTGGCTAATATTCCATCTGTACGTGGACCAGTTTTTCTTTATCCACTCACCTGTTGATGGACTTTTGGGTTGCTTCCATGTCTTGGTTATTGTAACACTGCTGAAATGCACATTTGCCTGCCTGTGTCTTTCAACTATGTCTTCTTCGGTTATAGGCCCAGGAGAGGGCCTGTTGGATCATATGGTAGCAAAATGTTTACCTTGTAAAGGCGTCTCCATTCTGTTCTCATTAGTGGCTCTTACCAGGTTATGTTCCACTTAAATTTGAGAGTATGCCCTTGTCCACAACCCTTTCAGCATTTATTGTTTGTAGTTTTTCTGCTGATGTTTATTCTGACAGGTGTGAACTGACACCTCTTTGAGGTTGGATTTGCATGTATCTCATAATCTCTTGAAATTGAACTTTCAGGCATGTCCTCTTTTTTTCAAGCTGTGAGTAGCGCTTACCTCTTCAAATGGTTTTCTTGAAGTATGTGTCACATTTTGAAATATTTTGGCCATTACCTCCCTGAAGACATTCTGAGGGCAGGTTTCATTTATAGCCCTCCAGTACTTGTGCATATGAAGTGACCATGAGCACAGGATTTACAGCTGCTGTTGCAGGTATAGGCCATTGGGCGGCAGCATTTCTCCTTTCCCCATTCTGGGAATTACGGAAAGAGTCCTTCCTGCCAGTGGTGTTCCTCGGTTATATATTAGAGAGGAATGTGCCCGGACTAACCCCCAAAAGCTGATGTCTCCTTACTTAAGTTTGGCTTCTAAATTGAAATTATATATATTTTTTTATTGGAGTAATATTCCATTGTGTACATGGACCACTTCTTCTTTGTGCCTTCCTCTGTTGACAGACATTTTTGTTGCTTCCAAGTGTTGGCTGTGGTAAATATTGCTGGAGTGCAGGATTGCCACCCTGTGCCTTTTTGATTCTCATCCTCTCAGGTGATAGGCCCAGCAGTGGGTATGCTTGATTGAATGGTAGCTCAATATTTACCTTATCAAGGCACCTCCTTTGTGTTTTCATTACTGGTTCTTACCATGTCCCACTTAGAAACGAGGGTGTGCATTTCTCCACAACCCCTTCAGCATTTATTGTTTGCAGAATTTTTGCTGATGGCCATTATGACTGGTGTGAGCTGATAGGCTTTTGTAATTTGGATTTGCATGTCTTTAATAATTCCTTATGTTCAGCATTTTTCCATCCTTTGTTTTCTTTCTGTTACACAAAAACAGAAAAAAACTGTGAGTACAATAAACCACTTGAAGTGGTCTTCAGGGAAGCCTGCCCTGTTTTGAATTTTTCGTCGATTTTTGACCCCAGGATTTTTTTGAGAACAGGTGACATTTACAGGCTTGTAATGAGTGTGAATATTTAGTGACCACTACTACTGGCTTTAAAGGTGCTGTTGGGGGAAACGGCCACAAGGCGGCAGCATTTCTCCGTTCCCAAAACTGGTTTCTAGGGCAGCACAGCCTTTCTGGAAGTCCTGTTCCCAGGTTGTAAATTAGAATGGAATGTGCTAGGAAAAAAACCCGTCAGTTAATATTCCATTATTTCTTGTTTGATTTTTTAGTCTTTTTAAATAAAGGTAATGTTTAGAATATTGTTTGTCCTAGGTGTATACAATCTGGTTCATTTCTATATTACATATATATATATATACATATATATATATATACACACACACACACACACACACATATGTAATATATTCATGTGCAGATACTCTTGCCATGTAATTTATTGCAGAGTGCTCCATTGACCTCCCTTGCTATATGGTCGGTCTGTTTGATAAATGTATTTTGTAGGTATTTGTACACATATGGTAACCCTAATCTTAATTTTCCATACCACCCACCTTTCATTTACATAAGAATAGTTTGTTTTCTAAGTCTGTGAGTTTCTTTCTCTGTGAAAGTGCTATCATTTTTGTCAGTTGTTAGATAATGCCTATAAGTGATATCATACTATATGTCTTATTCTTTCTGACTTACGTCATGTTCTGAGATTATATCTAGGCTCATAAATGGTGCCTCAACGAGCAGTGTTTCACTGTTTTCCATGGCTAATATTCCATTATGTACATGGACCACTTCTTCTTTATCCATTCAACCATTGATGGACATTTTGGTTGCTTCCGTGTCTTGGCTATTGTGACAAATCCTGCAGTGAAGCCGTTGCAGCCTGTGCCTTCTCGACTCTGGTATTTTCAGGTGAGAGGCTCAGCGGTGGGCCTGCTGAATGGAATGCTGGCTCAATTTTTACTTTTAAACACAGCTCCTTTCTGTTCTCACTATTGGCTCTTACCACTTCACATCTCACAAGCAGTTAGAGGGTACACAGTTCTCTAAAACCCCTTCAGCATTTATTGTTTGTAGACTTCTGGCTGATGGTAGTTGACGTGTGTGAGTTGAAATCTTTTTGTAGGCTAGATTTGCATGAGTTTGAAAATTTATGTTGTTGAGCTTTTATCCATTTTCCTTGATTTTAGAAAAATAATGAGTAAAATTTACCTCTTCCTACTATCTCCTTGAAAATTTTGCAGGTTGTGAATTTTTGAGGGTAGTTGTCCTTTACTGTCCTGAGTCCTTGTGAATGTTAAGTGACCGTTAGCTGTGGTTTTAAAGCCGCTCTTGGGAGCGGGAGTGGGAAACGGCCACAAGGCAGCTGCCTTTCTACATTTCCAACTCTGGGTTTTTGGGCAACAGAGGGTTCCTGGAAATCGTGTTTGTAAGCTGCAAATTAGAGCAGAATGTGCCACAGCAAACTCCCAAGAGCTTATATCTCCTTACTTCTTGTTTGTTTTATAAGTTTAATTTTTATTTATTATCACAGCAAATTGGATAAAAATAGTGTGTTTTTTCTAGGTGTACAGAATCTGGTTCATTATATCAATGTATCGATCTATTCATCTTCGGATCCTTTCCTGTGTAGGTTAATACAGAGTGTTGAGTACACCTCTTTTAGCATTCCATAGGTATTTTGTGATTATATATTTCATATGTATTACTACATGACTGTTAACCCCCATATCCTAATTCATACATTCCTTACACCTTTCCATTTGGTTAAACATAATTTTGTTTTCTGAATCTATGAGTGTACTTCTCTTGGAAAGTATTTCATGGGTATCAATTTTTAGGTAACACCTATAAGTGATGTCATGGAATATATGTCTTTCGTTTTCTTTCTTACTTCAGGTGGGGTGTTTATCTCTAGATCCTTCTATGGTGGTGCCAACAGCACAATTCCATTGTGTACATGGACCACTTCTTCTTGGTGCATTTTTCTGTTGATGGACATTTTGGTTTCTTCCAAGTCTTGGCTATGGTACATGTTGCTGCAGTGAAGGATTGCCAGCCTGTGTCTTTTTGATTCTGGTCTACTCGGGTGATAGGCCCATCAGTGGGCCTACCAGATCACATGGTAGCTCAAGTTTTACCTTTAAACGCACCTCCATTGTGTTCTCACTACTGGCTGTTACCAGGTGACATCCCACCAGCAGCTAGAGGCTATGCAGTTCTCTAAAACCCGTTCAACATTTATTCTCTGTAGACATTTTTGATGACGATCATTCTGACAGCTCTGAGGTGAATATTTTTGTAGACTGGATTTGCATGGCTTTATTAGTTACTGATGTTGAGCCATTTTCCTTGCCCTTTTTTTAACAAAAAAAAAAGAGAAAGGAAAAGAAAGAGAAGACAAAAGGAGCGAAAAATATGCCTCTTGAAATTGTTGTTTTAAAATGTGCATGTCTTTTGTCGTTTTAAAATGTGCACATCTTTTGAGTTTTTTGCTGGATTTATGACCCAAGGATTTGTTTAGAGGCCAGGTGTCATTTACAGGCCTGCAATTATTTAGAATATCAAGTGAGCATTAGCGCTGTGTGTTTTTTTAACACCTTTTTGGGGGTATAATTGCTTTAGAATGGTGTGTTAGTTTTTGTTTATAACAAATGAATCAGTTATACATATACATATGTTCCCATATCTCTTCCCTCTTGCATCTCCCTCCCTCTCACCCTCCCTATCCCACCCCTCCAGGCGGTCACAAAGCCCGGAGCTGATATACCTGTTCTATGCGGCTGCTTCCCACTAGCTATCTATCTTATGTTTGGTAGTGTATATATGTCCATGCCTCTCTCTCGCTTTGTCACAGCTCCCCCTCCCCCCTCCCCGTATCTTCAAGTCTGTTCTCCAGTAGGTCTGTGTATTTATTCCTGTCTTACCCCTCGTTTCTTCATGGCAGTTTTTCCCTTAAAATCCATATATATTTGTTAGCATACGGTATTTGTCTTTCTCTTTCTGACATACTTCACTCTGTATGACAGATCTAGGTCTATCCACCTCATTACAAATAGCTCAATTTCGTTTCCGTTTATGGCTGAGTAATATTCCATTGTGTATATGTGTCACATCTTCTTTATCCATTCATCCGATGATGGGCACTTAGGTTGTTTCCATCTCTGAGCTATTTTTTTTTCTTTTTTCTTTTTCTTTTACTTTGTGGTACGCGAGCCTCTCACCGCCGCGGCCTCTCCCGCTGCGGAGCACAGGCTCCGGACGCGCAGGCCCAGCGGCCATGGCCCACGGGCCCAGCCGCTCCGCGGCATGCGGGATCCTCCCGGACCGGGGCACGAACCCGTGTCCCCTGCATCGGCAGGCGGAATCCCAACCACTGCGCCACCAGGGAAGCCCCATCTCCGGGCTATTTTAAATAGAGCTGCAATGAACATTTTGGTACATGACTCTTTTTGAATTATGGTTTTCTCAGGGTATATGCCCAGTAGTGGGATCGCTGGGTCATATGGTAGGTCTATTTGTTGTTTTTTAAGGATCCTCCATACTGTTCTCCATAGTGGCTGTACCAATTCACATTCCCACCAGCAGTGAAGGAGTGTTCCCTTTTCTCCACACTCTCTCCAGCATTTATTGTTTCTAGATTTTTTGATGATGGCCATTCTGACTGGTGTGAGATGATATCTCATTGTAGTTTTGATTTGTATTTCCCTAATGATTAATGATGTTGAGCATTCTTTCATGTGTTTGTTGGCAGTCTGTATATCTTCTTTGGAGAAATGTCTATTTAGGTATTCTGCCCATTTTTGGATTGGGTTGTTGTTTTTATTGTTATTGAGCTGAATGAGCTGCTTTTAATTTTGGGGAATTAATCCTTTGTCTGTTGCTTCATTTGCAAATATTTTCTCCCATTCTGAGGGTTGCCTTTTGGTCTTGTTTATGGTTTCCTTTGCTGTGCAAAAGCTTTGACGTTTCATTAGGTCCCATTTGTTTATTTTTGTTTTTAATTCCATTTCTCTAGGCGGTGGGTCAAAAAGAATCTTGCTGTGATTTATGTCATAGAGTGTTCTGCCTATGATTTCCTCTAAGAGTTTGATAGAGTCTGGCCTTACATTTAGGTCTTTAATCCATTTTGAGCTTATTTTTGTGTATGGTGTTAGGGAGTGATCTAATCTCATACTTTTACATGTAACCCTCCCGTTTCCCCAGCACCACTTATTGAAGAGGCTGTCCTTTCTCCACTGTACATTCCTGCCTCCTTGATCAAAGATAAGGTGACCATATGTGTGTGGGTTTATCTTTGGGCTTTCCATCCTGTTCCATTGATCTATCTTTCTCTTTTTGTGCCAGTACCATACTGTCTTGATTACTGTAGCTTTGTCATATAGTCTGAAGTCAGGGAGCCTGATTCCTCCAGCTTCGTTTTTCGTTCTCAAGATTGCTTTGGCTATTCGGGGTATTTTGTGTTTCCATACAAATTGTGAAACATTTTGTTCTAGTTCTGTGAAAAATGCCAGTGGTAGTTTGATAGGGATTGCATTGAATCTGTAGATTGCTTTGGGTACTAGAGTCATTTTCACAATGTTGATTCTTCCAATCCAAGAACATGGTATATCTCTCCATCTATTTGTATCATCTTTAATTTCTTTCATCAGTGTCTTATAATTTTCTGCATACAGTTCTTTTGTCTCCTTAGGTAGGTTTATTCCTAGATGTTTTATGCTTTCTGTTTCAGTGGTAAATGGGAGTGTTTTCTTGATTTCACTTTCAGATTTTTCATCATTAGTGTATAGGAATGCAAGAGATTTCTATGCATTAATTTTGTATCCTGCAACTTTACCAAATTCATTGATTAGCTCTAGTAGTTTTCTGGCAGCATCTTTAGGATTCTGTATGTATAGTATCATGTCATCTGCAAACAGTGACAGCTTTACTTCTTCTTTTCCGGTTTGGATTCCTTTTCTTTCCTTTTCTTCTCTGATTGCTGTGGCTAAAACTTCCAATACTATATTGAATAAGAGTGGTGAGAGTGGGCAACCTTGTCTTTTCCCTGATCTTCGTGTAAATGCTTTCAGTTTTTCATCATTGAGGATGATGTTGGCTGTGGGTTTGTCATATATGGCCTTTATTATGTTGAGGAAAGTTCCTTCTATGCCTACTTTCTGCAGGGTTGTTATAAATGGGTGTTGAATTTTGTCAAAAGCTTTCTCTGTATCTATTGAGATGATCACACGATTTCTCTCCTTCAATTTGTTAATACGGTTTATCACATTGATTTGCGTATATTGAAGAATCCTTGCATTCCTGGAATAAACCCCACCTGATCATGGTGTATGATCCTTTTAATGTGCTGTTGGATTCTGTTTGCTAGTATTTTGTTGAGGATTTTTGCATCTATGTTCATCAGTGATATTGGCCTGTAGTTTTCTTTCTTTGTGACATCCTTGTGTGGTTTTGGTATCAAGGTGATGGTGGCCTCGTAGAATGAATTTGGGAGTGTTCCTCCCTCCGCTATATTTTGGAAGAATTTGAGAAGGATAGGTGATAGCTCTTCTCTAAATGTTTGATAGAATTCACCTGTGAAGCCATCTGGTCCTGGGCTTTTGTTTGTTGGAAGATTTTTAATCACAGTTTCAATTTCAGTGCTTGTGATTGGTCTGTTCATATTTTCTATTTCTTCCTGATTCAGTCTTGGCAGGTTGTGCATTTCTAAGAATTTGTCCATTTCTTCCAGCTTGTCCATTTTATTGGCATAGCGTTGCTTGTAGTAATCTCTCATGATCTTTTGTATTTCTGCAGTGTCAGTTGTTACTTCTCCTTTTTCATTTATAATTCTATTGATTTGAGTCTTCTCCCTTTTTTCGTGATGAGTCTGGCTAATGGTTTATCTATTTTGTTTATCTTCTCAAAGAACCAGCTTCTGGTTTTACTGATCTTTGCTATTGTTTCCTTCATTTCTTTTTCATTTATTTCTGATCTGATTTTTATGATTCTTTCCTTCTGCTAACTTTGGGTTTTTTTTGTTCTTTCTCTAATTGCTTCAGGTAGAAGATTAGGTTTTTTATTCGAGATGTTTACTGTTTCTTAAGGTGGGCTTGTATTGCTATAAACTTCCCCCTTAGAACTGCTTTTGCTGCAATCCATAGGTTTTGGGTCTTCGTGTCTCCATTGTCATTTGTTTCTAGGTATTTTGTTTTTTCCTCTTTGATTTCTTCAGTGATCACTTCACTATTAAATAGTGTATTGTTTAGCCTCCATGTGTTTGTATTTTTTAAAGATCTTTTCCTGTAATTGATATCTACTTTTATGGCGTTGTGGTCGGAAAAGATACTTGATGTAATTTCAATTTTCTTAAATTTACCAAGGCTTGATTTGAGACCCAAGATATGATCTATCCTGGGGAATGTTCCATGAGCACTTGAGAAAAATGTGTATTCTGTTGTTTTTGGATGGAGTGTCCTATAAATATCAAGTCCATCTTGTTTAATGTATCATTTAAAGCTTGTGTTTCCTTATTTATTTTCATTTTGGGTGATCTGTCCATTGGTGAAAGTGGGGTGTTAAAGTCCCCTACTATGAAAGTGTTACTGTCGATTTCCCCTTTTATGGCTGTTAGTATTTGCCTTATGTATTGAGGTGCTCATATGTTGGGTGCATAAATATTTACAATTGTTATATCTTCTTCTTGGATCGATCCCTTGATCATTATGTAGTGTCCTTCTTTGTCTCTTCTAGTAGTCTTTATTTTAAAGTCTATTTTGTCTGATATGAAAATTGCTACTCCAGCTTTCTTTTGGTTTCCATTTGTATGGATTATCATTTTCCACCCCTTACTTTCAGTCTGTATGTGTCTCTAGGTCTGAAGTGGGTCCCTTGTAGACAGCATATATAAGGGTCTTGTTTTTGTATCCATTCAGCCAATCTGTGTCTTTTGGTGGGAGCATTTAGTCCATTTACATTTAAGGTAATTATCGATATGTATGTTCGTATTCCCATTTTCTAAATTGTTTTGGGTTCGTTATTGTAGGTCTTTTCCTTCTCTTGTGTTTCTTGCCTAGAGAAGTTCCTTTAGCATTTGTCGTAATGCTGGTTTGGTGGTGCTGAACTCTTTCAGCGTTTGCATGTCTGTAAAGGTTTTAATTTCTCCATCAAATCTGAATGAGATCCTTGCTGGGTAGAGTAATCTTGGTTGCAGATTTTTCTCTTTCATCACTTTCAGTATGTCCTGCCACTTCCTTCTGGCTTGCAGAGTTTCTGCTGAGAGATCAGCTGTTAACCTAATGGGGATTCCCTTGTGCCTTATTTGTTGTTTTTCCCTTGCTGCTTTTAATACGCTTTCTTTGTATTTAACTTTTGACAGTTTGATTAATGTGTGTCTTGGCGTATTTCTCCTTGGATATATCCTGTATGGGACTCTCTGTGCTTCCTGGACTTGATTAACTATTTCCTTTCCCATATTAGGGAAGTTTTCAAGTACAATCTCTTCAAATATTTTCTCAGTCCCTTTCTTTTTCTCTTCTTCTTCTGGAACCCCTATAATTCGAAGGTTGGTGCGTTTAATGTTGTCCCAGAGGTCTCTGAGACTGTCCTCAGTTCTTTTCATTATTTTTTCTTTATTCTGCTCTGCAGTAGTTGTTTCCACTATTTTATCTTCCAGGTCACTTATTCGTCCTTCTGCCTCAGTTATTCTGCTTTTGACCCCATCTAGAGTATTTTTCATTTCATTTATTGTGCTGTTCATTGCTGTTTGTTTCATCTTAAGTTCTTCTATGTCCTTGTTAAATGTTTCTTGCATTTTGTCTATTCTATTTCCAAGATTTTGGATCACGTTTACTATCATTACTCTGAATTCTTTTTCAGGTAGACTGCCTATTTCCTCTTCATTTGTTAGGTCTGGTGCATTTTTTTCTTGCTCCTTCATCTGCGGTGTGTTTTTCTGTCTTCTCATTTTGCTTACCTTACTGTGTTTGGGGTCTCCTTTTTGCAGGCTGTGGGTTCGCAGTTCCTGTTGTTTTTGGTGTCTGTCCCCAGTGGCTAAGGTTGGTTCAGTGGGTTGTGTAGGCTTCTTGGTGGAGGGGACTAGTGCCTGTATTCTGGTGGATGAAGCTGGATCTTGTCTCTCTGGTGGGCAGGTCCATGTCTGGTGATATTTTGGGGTGTCTGTGGACTTATTATGATTTTAGGCAGCCTCTCTGCTAATGGGTGGGGTTGTGTCCCTGTTTGCTACTTGTTTGGCATAGGGTGTCCAGCACTGTAACTTGCTGTTCGTTGAGTGCAGCTGGGTGCTGGCATTGAGATGGAGATCTCTGGGAGATTTTCGCCATTTAATATTATGTGGAGCTGGGAGGTTTCTTGTTGACCAGTGTCCTGAAGTTGGCTCTCCCACCTCAGAGGCACAGCACTGACTCCTGGCTGCAGCACCAAAAGCCTTTCATCCACACAGCTCAGAATAAAAGGGAGAAAAATTAGAGAGAAAGAATCAGTAGAAGTAGGAAGAAAGAAAGAAAGGAAGGAAGGAAGGAAGGAAGGAAGGAAGGAAGGAAGGAAGGAAGGATGGATGAAAGAAAGAAAGAAGAAAAGAAGGAAAGAAAGAAAGGAGGGGGGAGGGAGAGAGGGAGGGCGGTGGGAGAAAGGAGGGAAGGAAGGAAGGAAACAAAGAAAGAAAGAAGATAAAGTAAAATAAAATAAAGTAAAATATAATAAAGTTATTAAATTAAAATATAATAATTAAGAAAATACATTAAAAAGAAACAAAACGAATGGATAGAACCATAGGACAAATGGTGGAAGCAAAGCAGTACAGTAAAATCTCATACCGAAGCATACACATACACACTCACAAAAAGAGTAAAAGGGGAAAAAAATCATAAATCTTGCTCTCAAAGTCTACCTCGTCAATTTGGGATGATTTGTTGTCTATTCATGTCTTCCACAGATGCAGGGTACATCAAGCAGCTTTAATCTGCTGCTTCTGAGGCTGCTGGGAGAGATTTCCCTTTCTCTTCTTTGTTCTCACAGCTCCCAGTGGCTCAGCTTTGGATTTGGCTCCGCCTCTGCGTGTAGGTCGCTGGAGGGCTTCTGTTTTTTGCTCAGACAGGATGGGGTTAAAGGAGCCGCTGATTCAGGGGCTCTGGCTCACTCAGGCTGAGGGGAGGGAGGGACGTGGAATGCGAGGCGAGCCTGCAGCAGCAGAGGCCGGCGTGACATTGCACCAGCCTGAGGCCCGCCGTGCGTTCTCCCAGGGAACTTGTCCCTGGATCCCGGGAACCTGGCAGTCGCGGGCTGCACAGGCTCCCTGGAAGGGAGGTGTGGATAGTGACTTGTGCTCGCACACAGGCCCCTTGGTGGCGGCAGCAGCAGCCTTAGCGTCTTCCTCCCATCTCTGGGATCCGTGCTTTTAGCCGCGGCTCACGCCTGCCTCTGGGATCTACGCTTTTAGCCACGGCTCGCGCCCATCTCAGGGGTCCATGCTTTTAGCCACGACTCGCGCCCATCTCTGGGGTCCGTGCTTTTAGCCACGGCTCGTGCTGGTCTCTGGAGTTCCTTTAAGCAGCGCTCTTAATCCCGTCTCCTCATGCACCAGGAAACAAAGAGGGAAGAAAAAGTCTCTTGCTTCTTCGGCAGCTCCAGACATTTTCCCGGACTCCCTCCCAGCTAGCCGTGGTGCACTAAACCCAACAGGCTGTGTTCACACAACCAACACCATTTCTCTCCCTGCGCTCTGACCAAAGCCCGCGCCTCAGCTCGCAGCCCCGCCCGCCCCTGCGGGTGAGCAGACAAGCCTCTCGGGCTGGCGAGCGCCGGTCGGCACCGATTCTCTGTGCGGGAATCTCCCCGCTTTTCCCTCCTCACCCCGTTGCTGTGCTTTCCTCCACAGCTGTGACACTCCCCCTTCCACCACCTGTAGTTTCCGCCTGCGAAGGGGCTTCCTAGTTTGTGGAAACCTTTCCTCCTTCACAGCTCCCTCCCACTGGTGCAGGTCCCGTCCCTATTCTTTTGTCTCTGTTTTTTCTTTTGCCCTACCCAGGTACATGGGGAGTTTCTTGCCTTTTGGGAGGTCTGAGGTCTTCTGCCAGCATTCAGTAGGTGTTCTGTAGGAGTTGTTCCACGTGTAGATGTATTTCTGGTGTATCTGTGGGGAGGAAGGTGATCGCCGCGTCTTACTCTTCCACCATCTTCCCCTCTGCTCTAGAGCTGTGTTTAAAGCTGCTGTTTTGAGAAATGTTCACAAGGCGGTAGCAGTTCTCCTTTACAAAATCTGGTTACTAGGGCAACAGAGCCTCAATGGAAGTCGTGTTGTAGGTTGTAAATTAGAATGCAGTGTGCCAGGAAAAAGCCCATTAAGTTTATGTCTCACTACTTCTTATTCATTTTTTTAATTTTAATTTTTTATCACAGCAACTTTGATAACAGTGTTTTGCTTGTGCTAGGTGTGTGAGATGTGGTCCTTTTACACATATACATATATCTATTCTTCTTCGGATCCTTTTCCCATGTAGGTTATGACATAATGTTGAGTAGTCTTCTCTTGGTGTTCCATAGGTGTTTGGTGACTATATATTTCACCTATGTTTGTATATCTCTGTTAAAACCAATATCCTAATATATACAGTCTCACACCTTTCCTTTGGTGAACCGTAAGTTTGTTTAATGAATCTGTGATTGCCTTTCTCTGTGGAAATAACTTCACTGGTATCAATTTTTAGGTAACACCTCTAAGTGGTATCACAGGATACGTGTCTTTCGCTTTCTGACTTACTACATGTTGCGGGATTACTACTTTAAAACCTCCATAGTCCCCTGACACGTCCGATAACCCTACACCTCTGTCGCGCCCTCACCTGCACCCTCCACAGTCCCCGTTCCCTATCCTAAGCCGTCCCCTGACACGTCCTCTCACCCTCCAGCTCTGTCGTACTCTCACCTGCACCCTCCACAGTCCCCCGACAGGTCCTCGAACCCTGCAGCTCTGTCGCGCCCTCACCTGCACCCTCCACAGTCCCCCGACAGGTCCTCGAACCCTGCAGCTCTGTCGCGCCCTCACCTGCACCCTCCACAGTCCCCCGACAGATCCTCGAACCCTGCAGCTCTGTCGCGCCCTCACCTGCACCCTCCACAGTCCCCGTCCCCTGACACGTCCTCTCACCCTCCAGCTCTGTCGTGCCTCACCTGCACCCTCCACAGTCCCCGTCCCCTGACACGTCCTCTCACCCTCCAGCTCTGTCGCGCCCTGACCTGCACCCTCCACAGTCCCTCGACAGGTCCTCGAACCCTGCAGCTCTGTCGCGCCCTCACCTGCACCCTCCACAGTCCCCGTCCCCTGACACGTCCTCTCACCCTGCAGCCCTGTCGCGCCCTCACCTGCACCCTCCACAGTCCCCGTCCCCTGACACGTCCTCTCACCCTCCAGCTCTGTCGTGCTCTCACCTGCACCCTCCACAGTCCCCGTCCCCCGACAGGTCCTCGAACCCTCCAGCTCTGTCGCGCCCTCACCTGCACCCTCCACAGTCCCCGTTCCCTATCCTAAGCCGTGCCCCGACACGTCCTCTATACCTACACCTCTGTCGCGCCCTCACCTGCACCCTCCACAGTCCCCGTCCCCTGACACGTCCTCTCACCCTCCAGCTCTGTCGTGCTCTCACCTGCACCCTCCACAGTCCCCGTCCCCTGACACGTCCTCTCACCCTCCAGCTCTGTCGCGCCCTGACCTGCACCCTCCACAGTCCCCCTCTGTCGTGCCCTGACCTGGACCCTAAAGCGTCCCCGTTCCCTCACCCTCACCCTCACCCTCACCCTAGCCCACACACTTACCCGAAGCCTTACGGTAACCCGTCCAGGAATCCGAACACGTACGCTAACGACACTCACCCGTCCTGGTTTTTCCAGGCTCTTGTTACTACTTGCCAAATTGCAAAGCAACCATTTCTCCCCACTATTCTAATATCCATTTAGGCAGGTATTCGAAGAAGGAGAGTTTGTTTGGGTGCGTGTGTTTGAATGCATGAAAAGTAGACCGAGAAGTCCCTTCGTGGGATTCAGATTGACTCCATGTAAGTAAGTCTGGTGTCCAGGAGCCAAGGTCCCATCGTAGCAAACGGCTGCTTCAGTGTGTGAGTGTAGGCCTGTGGCTCTTCGAAAAGGGAGAGTGGGCATAGAGTCCCTCAGGTGGCTCTCATATGCTTGACTTCTCCTGTGAGTTCCTAATGTGGAGCAATTGATCAAGGCAATGCTTCCTTCCTTCCTACAGAGAATTCTGTAGTTCTCTTCCTCGACGACCAGAAAATCAGAAAACCCTTTCTGTTTCCAAGCAGATTCTGTGTGCAAAGTGCTCTGGGATCCAGCCTAGGACCTACCTGTACATAGAGATTCACGTCTGCACTGCTGCACAGGTAAGGGAAATCGCCTCCTGCTTTCAGGCGAGCCCTCCGGGCATTAGGATACAGTTTGGACATTTCTTCTGTAGCTTCAGTTGCAAGTGCACTCTGGTCAAACACCTGGAAGAGAACACGAGGCCCAAAGTGTTATTGCAATGTGTTCTTTGCATGTTCAGCAAAGGGCCGCCCCCCCGCCCAAACCTTACGCTAACCCCTACTCTCATCCTATCCCGTACACTAACACTAAGCCGTCCCCTAACAAACAAACACGTCCCCTAACCCGTTGTCATACCCTGAGCTGTACCCTCAACCCTACCCGAACCCGTAACCTAAAACGCAACGTAAGCCTAACCCATTGTCGTACCCAAAACTGGACCCTACACCATACCCGTCCCCTTACCCGAACCCGTAACCTAACCCTAAGCAGAACCCTTCCCCTAATCCTAATTCATACACTAACACTAACATGTACCCAACAGTACCCTAAAGCAAGCCTGATCCCGAACCTGTACCCTAATACGTCCCCTAACTGTAACCCTTCCCCTTCCCCGAACCATCCCCTACTCCTAACCCGTACACTCACACTAACCCATCCCCTAACCCTTCCCCGAACTTGGATCCTAATCTGTACCTTCCACCGTACCCATGCCCTAACCCACACACTAACAAACACTAACCCGTAGCCTAAAACGTCCCCTCATCCTAAGCCATTGTCGTACCCGAAACTGGACCCTACCCCATACACGTTCCCTAACCCTACTCCTAACCCTTACCCTAACATGTCACATACTCCTAAGCCGTCCACTAACACGTACCCTAATACGAATTCCTACACTAACAGTACCCCGTAGTCTAACAGTACCCTGCACCTAACACATTGTCGGACCCTAACCTGTCCCCTAAACCGAGCCCGATCCCTAACCCTAACCCGTCCCCTAAGCCGAAACCCTCCACTAACAAACACTTACCCTCACCATAATCCGTTTTTGTACCCTAATGCTAACCCTAGTCCTTACCCTAACCAATAGACTTCATACTACCCCAGACCCTAAACCGTACCCTAGCCCAAATCCCTTGTTGGACCCTAAAGTGTCCACTGAACCGTCCCTGTTCCCTAATCCTAAGCAGAACCCTCAACCTTACGCTAACCCAGACACGAACACTCATCTGTACCCTAACACGTACCCATTCCCGTACCCGTACCCTAACAAGTACTCGAAGCCTACCTCGTTGTCGTACCCGGACCTGTTCCTGAACCCTAAACCCACCCAGAAGCCCTTCCCCTAACTCGTACCCAAACCGTACCCTCATCCTAATCTGTACACTAACCCGTACCCTAACACATTCACTAACCTGGACCCTGATCCTTGAACTACTCCTCACCTGTACCCTAACAAACACTGACCCGTTGTCGGACCCGGACCTGGACCCGAAACCATCTCTCTTCCCTAAGCAGAACCCTTCACCGACCGTACACTAACCCTCACCCTCACCGTCACACTAAGCCTTCTCCGTACCCTGGACCGTAAGCCTGTCCCGTTGTCGTGCCCTACCCTGCACCCTCCACAGTGCCCGTTCCCAATCCTAAGGCGTCCCGTGACAGGTCCGCGAACCCTCCACCTGGGTCGCGCCCTGACCTGCACCCTCCACAGTCCCCGTCCCCTGACAGACACGTCCTCGAACCCTCCACCTGGGTCGCGCCCTCACCGGCACCCTCCACAGTCCCCGAACCTCAGCCGTCCCCAGACGGGTGTTCTAACCCTACACTTCTGTCGCGCCCTCACCGGCACCCTCCACAGTCCCCGTCCCCTGACAGACACCTCCTCGAACCCTCCAGCTCGGTCGCGCCCTGACCGGCACCCTCCACAGTCCCCGTCCCCTGACAGACACCTCCTCGAACCCTCCACCTGGGTCGCGCCCTCACCGGCACCCTCCACAGTCCCCTGACAGACACGTCCTCTCACCCTGCAGCTCTGTCGCGCCCTCACCGGCACCCTCCACAGTCCCCGTCCCCTGACACGTCCTCTCACCCTCCAGCTCTGTCGCGCCCTGACCTGCACCCTCCACAGTCCCCCGACAGACAGGTCCTCGAACCCTGCAGCTCTGTCGCGCCCTCACCTGCACCCTCCACAGTCCCCGTCCCCTGACACGTCCTCTCACCCTCCAGCTCTGTCGTGCTCTCACCTGCACCCTCCACAGTCCCCGTCCCCTGACAGACACGTCCTCTCACCCTGCAGCTCTGTCGCGCCCTCACCTGCACCCTCCACAGTCCCCGTCCCCTATCCTAAGGCGTCCCGTGCCAGGTCCTCGAACCCTGCAGCTCTGTCGCGCCCTCACCTGCACCCTCCACAGTCCCCGTCCCCTGACACGTCCTCTCACCCTCCAGCTCTGTCGCGCCCTGACCTGCACCCTCCACAGTCCCCCTCTGTCGTGCCCTGACCTGGACCCTAAAGCGTCCCCGTTCCCTCACCCTCACCCTCACCCTCACCCTAGCCCACACACTTACCCGAAGCCTTACGGTAACCCGTCCAGGAATCCGAACACGTACGCTAACGACACTCACCCGTCCTGGTTTTTCCAGGCTCTTGTTACTACTTGCCAAATTGCAAAGCAACCATTTCTCCCCACTATTCTAATATCCATTTAGGCAGGTATTCGAAGAAGGAGAGTTTGTTTGGGTGCGTGTGTTTGAATGCATGAAAAGTAGACCGAGAAGTCCCTTCGTGGGATTCAGATTGACTCCATGTAAGTCAGTCTGGTGTCCAGGAGCCAAGGTCCCATCGT